>NC_053028.1:2336036-2443627 GCF_003073215.2 Triticum urartu | reverse complement strand
AAAAGCCTCTTTTGGCGTTGATCGCCAACAACCTTTTTGTATCAGCCGCATTTGGCTGCCTCAAGTACTCAGGGCCAAACACTGCCACCACGGTCTTGCAGAAGTTGTACATTGACAGCAGACATGTGGACTCACTCATGCGCATGTACACATCCACCAGATCGCCTGGAATTCCATATGCAAGCATGCGGATGGCCGTGGTGCATTTCTAATAAGAGGAGAATTCAAGCTTGCCAAGGGCATCCGTTTTGCACTCAAAGAATGAGTCATGAGCAATCACTCCCTCTTGGATACGATTGAACACATGCCTTACCATACGAAAACGGCGACGGAATTACTCCGGTTTGAAGAGCGCGGTATTCTCAAAGTAATCAGCATAGAGCAGGGTGTGGCATCTCTCTCTATTGCGGTTCAGGTTGGGAGCACGGCCAGGGACTGACCCCCTGTACTGAGGCCGCTGTTGTTCAATGTGGTCGTGAACGACCAATGCAGCCACCACAAGATCTTCGTCATCCGAGGACGAATCATCCGACGAATAAATGAAGTGCTTGAAGAAAAAATCATCTCCACTGTCCATACCTTTGTGGCAAAGTGTCAAACACCTTGCGGACGTGGTTTGGTATGGATAGCCGGGGGTGAGCAATTAGGAAGCGGCCGAAAAATAGGGGCGGCGCTGGCGGCGGGGTGGGCACGTGAAGGACGGGTGGAGGCGTTGGAGTTGAATGAAGCGCTAGTGTCCCCGACGGGCGGGCCACCGGGAAGACAAGGGCGTGCATCCCGCACGTCCATGCGATGTCCGTTTCATCCCAAACGCAACGCATGTTTTGGCCAGGAATGGGTCGAAAACGGACGAAAATCAGACATTTGTCCATTTGAGACCGTGCGTTGAGCCGAGCTATTCATACGTTCTACCCTAAACGGACTAGAACGGACATGATGGAGTCGTGCACTGGAGTTGGCCTAAATGGGCATCGGCCCATCCATGCAAGCACACAGGGAAGGAAGATGGAACTGAACTTTGCGTTGTATCATTGCAACGCCATCGATCAAAGTCGAACAGCATGTGAGAGGACCACGAGGGAGGCCGATGCTGGATCCATCGATCGACCTACCTGCTTGAGCATCCTTTAACGGCGGCCTCTTCCTCACATGCATCGCAATGCATGTCCGATCTTCATGCGTGTGTGTAGACAGTAAAATGTCTGTGAGGCCATGCTCAGTTCCTGTCTATTGGTGATGCGGATTGGTGATGCTATTGTCGGAAGGGACGAGTCGACGTAAATAAACAAGCTGTAGATGGGAACCCTACTGTGTACCTGGTCAAGACAAGATCCTGAATGACTGTCAAAACTCTAGAATTTTCGTTAATTTTGAGCTTTAGACTCTACTGTTGGTGATCTACAGAGCCTCGCCACCATTTTTCTACCGTCTGGTTAGATCACGATTATAAAATCATAAGAAATACGGCCTGGTGGTTTTCCATAATCTTTACGAAGTTGCGAACAAATATTTTTCGGAATTGTTATGGCCAATTACTGGAATTTGAAAGGTCCACTACAAGCGCTCGTACATGTACGGATGTGCCCAACAGATAATTTTTTCTCTAGACGTATAGCTAGAGTACATACAATCGTAGGGCATCCATTGTTGCTTGCTATCGTCGTCGCAGATCAATGCCGTCGTCAAGCCTTCTGACGAGCACCTAGCTAGGAAGTAGCTAAGTAACCTGCTGCGCGACCGGACGTAGAGGACGACGCAGAGCAGCGTGCCGACGACGCAGCTGGCGCCCCAGATGGCGAAGGTTGCCTGGTAGCAGCTGGCGCCGGAGCAGGTGGCGGCGCCCCGCTTGCTGGCCTCCCGCTGGTACAGGAGCGCCGAGAAGTAGCCGAAGCAGAGCGAGCCGACAGGGATGTTGGACACCAGGACGTTGTGGTTGACGGCGAAGTTCTTGGCGCCGAACAGCTCGATGGTCGCGGACACCGCCACCGACGTCATGGCCCCCGTGCAGGTCCCGATGATGGCAGTGCTCGCGTACAGGAAGACGCTGCCCTGGTTGAGCAACATGAAGAAGGCGCACGCCATGGGTGCCATGAGCGACGCCATGGACCCCGTCCTCGATATGCTGTGGCCGCTTCTGCACCACAAAGCAACAAATTCAGTTTAGCTGCTGTTTCCGTTTCTTCTGCTTCTGGAAACAAGTAAATTAAATTGCATGGACAAAAGGACCATGAAGTTGTTTATAGTTAGTACAAGTTTCCCATTTATTAAAAGGACCCCATGAATATATCCTGGAGACTCCAATAAGACCTCAAAGACGAAAATAAACATTAATCAAATCATGCAAGTGTGTGGAAATTAAGAACGGTTAATTGCTTACTTTGCAGAGTAGTAGTCCATGAAGGACGGGAGGAGGCGACCGAAGAAGCCGAAGGAAGACGACAGGGAGACCAGAGTGGAAGTCCGGCCGAGACCTCGCGACTCGGCAATCTGACCCAGATTGTTGAGGAACACCAGGCCCAGGGTGCCGCTGAACATATAGCTCAAGAAGTATAGCCAGAAGTCCGGCTTCTTGAGCAGCTGGAGGCCTCCGACCTCCTCCTCGGCGGCGGTGGTCTCCAAGTCCGTCACCTCGATCACGACCACGGCGTCATCCTTCTCGCGCTTCGCCTCCCCGATCTTGTTCATCTTGAGCGCCACCGGTATTAGTATGGGGACGGCCAGCAGCACGCTGAGGCTCACCATCTGCTGCCTGGAGGACAACCAGCTGGCCGTGGAGCCGATGCTGCCGACCACGGCGCACGCCCCGGTGGCGAGCGTGATTGCGAACATGACGAGGAATGCCGTGTCCGTGCTCGACATGGAGTCGCTCTTGAGGTCGAACAGCCTGAGGGCCGGCGCCACGAACACGGTGACGATCACCGGCACCACGGCATTGAGGAGGAGGTACGTCTTGGCCTTGGAGTCGGCCAGGCGGGGCATGGTCTCGGCCAGGCTGGTGTACACCTTGGCGCTGAGGCCGAGGTAGCTGGTGGCGAGGCTGACGGCGACGCGGCTCCTGGACGCGAAGTTCTTGACGCTGAGCAGGAAGCAGACGGTGTTGATCCAGCAGATGCCGTTCCCGGCGAGGGCGGTGAGCAGGAACAGGTGCCAGAACTTGAGCCCTGGGCTGTCCACCAAGAGGTACTGGACGCCGTAGCCGACGAGGCCGAAGCACGCGCCGACGAAGGCGACGAGCGGGAGCGGCACGTAGAGCGCGGCCACGCCGGAGAACCAGCCGAAGAGCTTGCCAGCGTCGGAGGCGAACGCTAGGAAGTTGAGCTGCACCTGGGAGATGCCCTTGAGCTCCTTGAGCTGCGACGAGTAGACGGGGAAGTCGGAGTTGGGGCCGTTGATGGTCTGCAGCCAGATGGTCCCGACGAGGCCGAGCCAATGGGCCGAGGAAGGCCACGACGACATCGCCGAGGAGAGCGGTACGTGCTCCGTCGTCGATCGGGACTCCGGGGTCGTGGTGGTGTTGGAGGCAATGGAGCTCTGATATTAATTAATTATGGCCCCTGCTGGCCGCTAGGTATTTATGCACCGGCGACTCCTCGTCCAAGTCCTGCGGTTGTGGCTGCAACTGTTTGAATTGCGTTGTACTCCAGTAGATAGATAAATCTCTCGCGTAGCGGTTGAAAACTCTTTGTTGTAACAAATGCGGTTGTAAGTTGTAACAAAATAGATGATTCCGTATTGTAACAAATGCGGTTGTAAGCTGTAACAAAATACTGGAAGATTTATCAAGAGGTACTGGACATGTCATAGAAAGGAAGGAACAATAATTTGTTCAGACTCAGTTGGTGACCCCAACAGGTTGATCTAAAAGCCAATCTAGTCTGCCTAAAAATCATACTTCCCATTAGATCACCCCTATGCAGGGTACTGCCGTCAATGCCTGATTCCTTACATTTGTCTTATCTGGTGCAGAACCATGCATGCTTTTGTATTATACTCCTATGAAACTGAGTTACATGCTGCAAAAGCTTGATTAGCACTGGATTTTGAAAAAAAAAAACTGACGAGTTACCTCTGTGTGCGTAGTGGAATCAATTTTGGATTAAAAGAAGGCCTGGAACACGGGTGAGGTTTGACGGGATGAATGTGTAGAGAAAGATTTGGTGCATCGATGATCGATTGATTGTGCACTAGGCACATATATATAGGTACAAGGGGTGCGGCCGGTATCTTGCCTCCTAAGATACACGTACATACGGAGGGAGACAGATACAACAGGTACGGCATACAGGACCCAGACCTACGTACATGTACACATGTTCAACACCCCCCGCAGTCGAAGCGTCGCCGGTGACGCAAAGACTGGACCGAAAGCCCTCGAAAGTCGAGGTGGGTAGTCCCTTCATCATCACATCGGCGAACTGCTGATCGGTGGGCACATGTAGAATACGAACACGACCAAGTGCAACGTGCTCCCGGACGAAGTGGATGTCGAGCTCGATGTGCTTCGTCCGTCGGTGATGGACAGGGTTGGCAGCGAGGTACACCGCGGAGACGTTATCGCTGTAGACGAGCGTCGCCTTGGTGACCTCACATAGCAACTCCTGAAGTAGCTGCCGTAGCCATGAACACTCCGCGACGGCGTTGGCTACGGCCCGATACTCGGCCTCGGCGCTCGAACGTGAGACCGTGGGTTGTCGTTTAGATGACCACGAAATCAGAGAGGGCCCGAGGTAGACACAGTAGCCGGAAGTGGAGCGTCGAGTGTCGGGACACCCAGCCCAGTCGGCGTCGGAGTAGGCGACAAGGCTGGTGTCCGGCGAGGCCGTCTGGGCGAGACCCATGGCTGTGGTGCCACGTATGTATTGAAGTATACGTTTCACGAGAGCCCAATGGGTGTCACGAGGAGCGTGCATGTGAAGGCACACCTGCTGGACAGCATACTGAATGTCCGGACGCGTCAGTGTGAGGTACTGAAGCGCACCGACGATGGAGCGGTAGAAGGGAGCGTCGGACGCTGGAGAGCCCTCGACGGCGGACACCTTAGCCTTCGTATCAATAGGCGTGGAAGCAGGCTTGCAGTTAAGCATGCCCGCTCGCTCCAGAAGCTCGTAGGCGTACTTCTGCTGGTGCAGGAAGAAGCCAGTAGCCCGGCGCATGACCTCGATGCCGAGGAAGTAGTGGAGAGCCCCCAAGTCCTTGAGGGCGAACTCTGTGCCGAGGCGAGCTGTGATCTGCTGAAGAAGCGCTGGCGAGGACGCAATCAGGATGATGTCGTCGACGTACAGTAGGAGGTACGCGGTGGTGGGGCCCTAGTGGTAGACAAACAGGGAGGCATTGGACCGTGTGGACCGGAACCCCTGCTGCTGGAGGAAGGCCGTGATCCGCTGGTACCAGGCCCGAGGCGCCTGCTTCAACCCGTATAGAGAACGGGAGAGCAAGCACACGTGGTCCGGATAGGCGGTGTCGACGAAACCAGTCGGCTGCTGACAGAACACCTACTCGTCGAGATGACCATGCAAGAAAGCATTAGACACGTCGAGCTGATGAACAGGCCAAGCGTGAGAAACAGCAAGCTGGAGAACAGCGCGAATCGTGCCCGGTTTGACAACCGGGGCAAAGGTGTCGGTGAAGTCCATGCCGGCGTGCTGGCGAAAGCCGCGGACCATCCAACGCGCCTTGTAGCGCTCGAGAGAACCGTCGGGGCGAGTCTTGTGGCGGAAGACCCACTTGCCAGTGATGACATTGGCACGGGGTGGCCGCGGGACAAGCTGCCATGTGCGGTTGCGCTGTAGGGCGTCAAACTCCTCACGCATCGCAGCTAGCCAGTTCGGATCCCGAAGGGCTATGCGAGCGGAGGTGGGAAGCAGGGACGGTGTCGAGGTAGAAGTCGCGCACGCGTAGTCGTCCGACGGGTAGCGCGTGCTGGGACACAGCGTCCCAGTCCGAGCCCGAGTGACCACACCGGTGAGGGGTGCGGCCGCAGTGCCGGGGGCCGCGGTGACGGGAGCCACGGTGGGGGCCGTGGCGGGGGCCGCGTCGGGGGCAGCTGCGGGAGCAGCAGTGGGGCCGGCCGAGGGGGCCACGGCGACGGGGACCGCGACGGGGTCCGCGGCGAGGGCGGCCGCAGGAGCCACAACGGGACCGGCCAAGGGGGCCGTGGCGATGGGGACCGCGACGAGGTCCGCAGCGGGGGCCGCAATGGGAGCGGCAGAGGAGGCTGCTGCGTCGGGGGCCGCGGCAGGAGCCGCAGCGCCAGGGGCCGCCGGCGCGGGGAGCGCGGGCAGGGCCGGACCCGGGGCGCGGCTGGGCGGTCCGCCAGAGGTGGGGGCAGGGACGAACCGCGCCGCAGAAGACTCCGAAGGTGACGGTACCTGCTGAAATGGGAACACTTGCTCATCAAAGTACACATGCTGCGAAGTGAAAACACGGTGGGAGACTGGATCATAACACCGGTAACCTTTGGTGTTGGGAGGATATCCAAGAAAGATGCAAGGAAGGGCCCGGGGCGCGAGTTTCTGAGGAGCAGTGGACGCGGTGCTAGGATAACAAAGACACCCGAAAATACGAAGACCATCATAAGATGGAACCGCACCAAATAGGAGCTGGTGAGGGGTGTAGTTCCAGCGGGAACGACATGGTTTAATGAGTAGGTTGGCGATCGCGAGCGCGTCCGGCAAGAACCGAGGAGGCACGTAGGAGTGAAAGAGCAACGTGCGGACACAGTCATTCAGCGTGCGAAGGACGCGCTCGGCGCGACCATTCTGCTGAGACATGTAGGGGCAGGTGAGGCGAAAGATGGTGCCGTGGGACGCAAGTAAATTGCGGACGGCGATGTTGTCAAACTCCTTCCGTTGTCAGTGTTGGGGAACGTAGCATAAATTCAAAATTTTCCTACGTGTCACCAAGATCTATCTATGGAGTCATCTAGCAACGAGGGAGGAGTGGATCTACATACCCTTGTAGGTCGCGCGCGGAAGCGTTCAAGAGAACGGGGTTGATGGAGTCGTACTCGTCGTGATCCAAATCACCGATGATCCTAGCGCCGAACGGACGGCACCTCCGCGTTCAACACACGTACGGAGCAGCGACGTCTCCTCCTTCTTGATCCAGCAAGGGGGAAGGAGAGGTTGATGGAGATCCAGCAGCACGACGGCGTGGTGGTGGAAGTAGCGGGATTCCAACAGGGCTTCGCCAAGCGCTGTGGGAGGAGGGAGATGTGTCATGGGAGGGAGAGGGAGGCGCCAGGGCTTAGGTATTGCTGCCCTCCCTTCCCCCCCCCACTATATATAGGGCCAAGGGAGAGGGGGGGGGGGCGCAGCCTTGGCCCTTCCTCCAAGGAAGGGTGCGGCCAGGGAGGAGTCCATCCTCCCCAAGGCACCTAGGAGGTGCCTTCCCCCTTTAGGACTCTTTCTTTCCCTTATCTCTTGGCGCATGGGCCTCTTGGGGCTGGTGCCCTTGGCCCATATACGCCAAGGCGCACACCCCTACAGCCCATGTGTCCCCCCCCCGGGGCAGGTGGACCCCCGGACCCCTTTCGGCACTCCCGGTACAATACCGATAATGCGCGAAACTTTTCCGGCGACCAAAACAAGACTTCCCATATATAAATCTTTACCTCCGGACCATTCCTGAACTCCTCGTGACGTCCGGGATCTCATCCGGGACTCCGAACAACTTTCGGGTTACCGCATACTTATATCTCTATAACCCTAGCGTCATCGAACCTTAAGTATGTAGACCCTACGGGTTCGGGAACCATGCAGACATGACCGAGACGTTCTCCGGTCAATAACCAACAGCAGGATCTGGATACCCATGTTGGCTCCCACATGTTCCACGATGATCTCATCGGATGAACCACGATGTCAAGGACTTAATCAATCCCGTATACAATTCCCTTTGTCTAGTGGTACGATACTTGCCCGAGATTCGATCGTCGGTATCCCGATACCTTGTTCAATCTCGTTACCGACAAGTCTCTTTACTCGTTTCGTAACACATCATCCCGTGATCAACTCCTTGATCACATTGTGCACATTATGATGATGTCCTACCGAGTGGGCCCAGAGATACCTCTCCGTTTACACGGAGTGACAAATCCCAGTCTCGATTCGTGCCAACCCAACAGACACTTTCGGAGATACCTGTAGTGTACCTTTATAGCCACCCAGTTACGTTGTGACGTTTGGCACACCCAAAGCACTCCTACGGTATCTGGGAGTTGCACAATCTCATGGTCTAAGGAAATGATACTTGACATTAAGAAAAGCTTTAGCATACGAACTACATGATCTTGTGCTAGGCTTAGGATTGGGTCTTTGTCCATCACATCATTCTCCTAATGATGTGATCCCGTTATCAATGACATCCAATGTCCATGGTCAGGAAACCGTAACCATCTATTGATCAACGAGCTAGTCAACTAGAGGCTTACTAGGGACATGGTGTTGTCTATGTATCCACACATGTATCTGAGTTTCCTATCAATACAATTCTAGCATGGATAATAAACGATTATAATGAACAAGGAAATATAATAATAACTAATTTATTATTGCCTCTAGGGCATATTTCCAACAGTCTCCCACTTGCACTAGAGTCAATAATCCAGTTCACATCGATATGTGATTAACACTCAAGGTCACATCCCCATGTGACTAACACCCAAAGAGTTTACTAGAGTCAATAATCTAGTTCACATTACCATGTGATTAACACTCGATGAGTTCTGGGTTTGAACATGTTATGCTTGTGAGAGATGTTATAGTCAACGGGTCTGAATCTTTCAGATCCGTATGTACTTTGCAAATCTCTATGTCATCTTGTAGATGCAGCTACTATGCTATATTTGGAGCCATTTCAAATAACTGTTCTACTTGGAGCTATTCTAAATTGTTGCGCCATTATACGTATCCGGTATCTCTACTCAGAGCTATCCGGATAGGTGTTAAGCTTTCATCGACGTAACTCTTTACGTCGAACTCTTTATCACCTCCATAACCGAGAAACATATCCTTATTCCTCTAAGGATAATTTAGACCGCTATCTGGTGATCTACTCCTAGATTACCTTTGTACCCTCTTGCCAGATATGTGGCAAGGCACACATCAGGTGCGGTACTTATCATGGCATACCGTATAGAGCCTATGACAAAAGCATAGGGGCCGACATTCGTCCTTTCTCTTTCTTCTGCCGTGGTCGAGCTTTAAGTCTTAACTTCATATCTTATAACTCAGGCAAGTACTCCTTCTTTGACTGATCCATCTTGAACCCCTTCAAGATCATGTCAAGGTATGTGCTCATTTGAAAGTACCATTAAGCGTTTTGATCTATCCTTATAGATCTTGATGCTCAATGTTCAAGTAGCTTAATCCAGGCCTTCCATGGAAAAACACTTTCCAAATAACCCTATATGCTTTCCAGAAATTCTACGTCATTTCTGATCAACAATATGTCAACAACATATATTCATCAGAAATTCTATAGTGCTCCCACTCACTTCTTTGGAAATACAAGTTTCTCATAAACTTTGTATACACCCAAAATCTTTGATCATCTCATCAAAGCATACATTCCAACTCCGAGATGCTTACTCCAGTCCTTAGAAGGATTGCTGGAGCTTTGCATACTTATTAGCATCTTTCAGGATTGACAAAACCTTCCGGTTGTATCACATACAACCTTTCCTCAAGAAAATCGTCGAGGAAACAATGTTTTGACATCCTATCTGCAAGATTTCATAAATAATGCAGTAATCGTTAATATAATTCCAACAGACTCTTAGCATCGCTACGAGTGAGAAAGTCTCATCGTAGTCAACTCCTTGAACTTGTCGGAAAACATCTTAACGACAAGTCGAGCTTTCTTAATGGTGATACTTACCATCATTGTCCGTCTTCCTTTTAAAATCCATATGTACCTAACAGCCTTACGACCATCAAGTAGTTCTTCCAAAGTCTACACTTTGTTTTCATATATGGATCCTCTCTCGGATTATATGGCCTCAAGCCATTTTGGAATCCAGGCCCACCATCGCTTCTCCATAGCTCGTAGGTTCATTGTTGTCTAGCAACATGACTTCCAAGACAGGATTACGTACCACTCTGAAGTAGTACACATCCTTGTCATCCCACGAGGTTTGTTAGTGACTTGATCTGAAGTTTCATGATCACTATCATAAGCTTCCACTTCAATTGGTGTAGGTGCCACAGGAACAACTCCCTGTGCCCTGTCACACACTAGTTGAAGAGACGGTTCAATAACCTCATCAAGTCTCCACCATCCTCCCACTCAATTCTTTCGAGAGAAACTTTTCCTCGAGAAAGGACCCGATTCTAGAAACAATCCCTTATTGCTTTCGGTTCTGAGACAGGA
Source organism: Triticum urartu (assembly GCF_003073215.2). NCBI lineage: Eukaryota > Viridiplantae > Streptophyta > Magnoliopsida > Poales > Poaceae > Triticum > Triticum urartu. Next base: position 2,433,256 of record NC_053028.1, on the reverse strand, counting down.
GGTATACCCAACTGTTTTGGGTGTCCTATGAAGATGCATTTATCCGCTTTGGGTTCGAGCTTATCAGCCTGAAACTTTTTCGCATAAGTGTCGCAGCCCCAAACTTTTAAGAAATGACAGCTTAGGTTTCTCTAAACCATAGTTCATACGGTGTCATCTCATCGGAATTACGTGGTACCCTATTTAAAGTGAATGTGGTTGTCTCTAATGCCTAACCCATAAACTATCGTGGTAATTCGATAAGAGACATCATGGTATGCATCATATCCAATAGGGTGCAGTTATGATGTTCGGACACACCATCACACTATGGTGTTCCAGGCTGTATTAGTTGTGAAACAATTTCCACAATGTCTTAATTCTATGCCAAACTCGTACTTCAGATATTCATCTCTATGATCATATCATAGATATTTTATCCTCTTGTCACGACGATCTTTCAACTTCACCCTGAAATTACTTGAACCTTTCAATAATTCAGACTCGTGATTCATCAAGTAAATATACTCAATATCTACTCAAATCATCTGTGAAGTAAGAACATAACGATATCCACTACACGCCTCAGCACTCATTGGACTGCACACATCAAAATGTATTACTTCCAACAAGTTGCTTTCTAGTTCCATTTTACTGAAAACGAGGCTTTCAGTCATCTTGCCCATGTGGTATGATTTGCATGTCTCAAGTGATTCAAAATCAAGTGAGTCCAAACGGTCCATTTGCATGGAGTTTCTTCATGCATATACACCAATAGACATGGTTCGCATGTCTCAAACTTTTCGAAAACAAGTGAGCCCAAAGATCCATCAACATGGAGCTTCTTCATGCGTTTTATACTGATATGACTTATGTGGCGGTGCCACAAGTAGGTGGTACTATCATTACTATCTTTTGGCATGAACATGTGTATCACTACGATCGAGATTCAATAAACCATTCATTTCAGGTGTAAGACCATTGAAGGTATTATTCAAATAAACAGAGTAACCATTATTCTCTTTAAATGAATAACTGTATTGCGATAGACATAATCCAATCATGTCTATGCTCAACGCAAACACCAATCTCGATGGTAGAGGGAGCGTACGATATTTGATCAACCTTGGAAATACTTCCAACACATATCGTCATCTCACCTTTAGCTAGTCTCCGTTAATTCCGTAGCTTTTATTTCGAGTTACTAACACTTAGCAACCGAACCGGTATCTAATACCCTGGTGCTACTAGGAGTACTAGTAAACTACACATTAACACAATGTATATCCAATATACTTCTATCGACCTTGCCAGCCTTCTCATCTACCAAGTATCTAGGGTAATTCTGCTCCAGTGGCTGTTCCCCTTATTACAGAAGCACTTAGTCTCGGGTTTGGGTTCAACCTTGGGTTTCTTCACTAGAGCAGCAGCTGATTTGCCGTTTCATGAAGTATCCCTTCTTGCCCTTGCCCTTCTTGAAACTAGTGGTTTCACCAACCATCAACAATTGATGCTCCTTCTTGATTTCTACTTTTGTGGTGTCAAACATCGCGAATATCTCAAGGATCATCATATATGTCCCTGATATATTATAGTTCATCACGAAGCTCTAGCAGCTTGGTGGTAATGACTTCGGAGAAACATCACTATCTCATCTGGAAGATCAACTCCCACTTGATTCAAATGATTGTTGTACTCAGACAATCTGAGCACAAGCTCAACAATTGAGCTTTTCTCCCTTAGTTTGCAGGCTAAGAAAATCTTCGGAGGTCTTATACCTCTTGACGTGGGCACGAGCCTGAAATCCCAATTTCAGTCCTTGGAACATCTCATATGTTCTGCGATGTTTCAAAAACGTCTTTGGTGCCTCAATTCTAAACCATTTAGCATTACGCACTGAACTATCATGTAGTCATCAAAACGTGTATGTCAGATGTTCGCAACATCCACAGACGACGTTCGAGGTTCAGCACACTGAGCGGTGCATTAAGGACATAAGCCTTCTATGAAGCAATGAGGACAATCCTCAGTTTACGGACCTAGTCCGCATAATTGCTACTATCAACTTTCAACTAAATTTTCTCTAGGAACATATCTAAACAGTAGAACAGAAACGTGAGCCACGACATAATTTGTGAAGACCTTTTGACTATGTTCAGGATAATTAAGTTCATCTTATGAACTCCCACTCAGATAGACATCCCTCTAGTCATCTAAGTGATTACATGATCCGAGTCAACTAGGCCGTGTCCGATCATCACGTGAGACGGACTAGTCATCATCGGTGAACATCTTCATGTTGATCGTATCTACCATACGACTCATGCTCGACCTTTCGGTCTCTTGTGTTCCGAGGCCATGTCTGTACATGCTAGGCTCGTCAAATCAACCTAAGTGTTTCGCATGTGTTCCGAGGCCATGTCTGTACATGCTAGGCTCTTCAACACCCGTTGTATTCGAACGTAAGAATCTATCACACCCGATCATCACGTGGTGCTTCGAAACGACAAACTTTCGCAACGGTGCACAGTTAGGGGGAACACTTTCTTGAAATTTTAATGAGGGATCATCTTATTTACTACCGTCGTTCTAAGAAAATAAGATGTATAAACATGATAAACATCACATGCAATCAAATAGTGACATGATATGGCCAATATCATATTGCTCCTTTTGATCTCCATCTTCGGGGCTCCATGATCATCATCGTCACCGGCATGACACCATGACCTCCATCATCGTGTCTTCATGAAGTTGTCTCGCCAACTATTACTTCTACTACTATGGCTAACGGTTATCAATAAAGTAAAGTAATTACATGACGTTTATGTTGACACGCAGGTCATAAATAAATTAAGACAACTCATATGGCTCCTGTCGGTTGTCATACTCATCGACATGCAAGTCGTGATTCCTATTACAAGAACATGATCATCTCATACATCACATATATCATTCATCACATCCTTTGGCCATATCACATCACATAGCATACCCTGCAAAAACAAGTTAGACGTCCTCTAATTGTTGTTTGCATGTTTTACGTGGCTGCTATGGGTTTCTAGCAAGAACGTTTCTTACCTACGCAAAAACCACAACGTGATATGCCAATTGCTATTTACCCTTCATAAGGACCCTTTTCATCGAATCTGATCCGACTAAAGTGGGAGAGACAGACACCCGCTAGCCACCTTATGCAACTAGTGCATGTCAGTCGGTGGAACCAGTCTCACGTAAGAGTACGTGTAAGGTCGGTCCGGGCCGCTTCATCCCACAATGCCACCGAATCAAGATTGGACTAGTAACGGTAATCATATTGAACAAAATCAACGCCCACAACTACTTTGTGTTCTACTCGTGCATAGAAACTACGCATAAACCTAGCCCATGTTGCCACTGTTGGGGAACGTAGCATAAATTCAAAATTTTCCTACGTGTCACCAAGATCTATCTATGGAGTCATCTAGCAACGAGGGAGGAGTGGATCTACATACCCTTGTAGATCGCGCGCGGAAGCGTTCAAGAGAACGGGGTTGATGGAGTCGTACTCGTCGTGATCCAAATCACCGATGATCCTAGCGCCGAACGGACGGCACCTCCGCGTTCAACACACGTACGGAGCAGCGACGTCTCCTCCTTCTTGATCCAGCAAGGGGGAAGGAGAGGTTGATGGAGATCCAGCAGCACGACGGCGTGGTGGTGGAAGTAGCGGGATTCCAACAGGGCTTCGCCAAGCGCTGCGGGAGGAGGGAGATGTGTCATGGGAGGGAGAGGGAGGCGCCAGGGCTTAGGTATGGTTGCCCTCCCTTCCCCCCACTATATATAGGGCCAAGGGAGAGGGGGGGGCGCAGCCTTGGCCCTTCCTCCAAGGAAGCGTGCGGCCAGGGAGGAGTCCATCCTCCCCAAGGCACCTAGGAGGTGCCTTCCCCCTTTAGGACTCTTCCTTTCCCTTATCTCTTGGCGCATGGGCCTCTTGGGGCTGGTGCCCTTGGCCCATATAGGCCAAGGCGCACACCCCTACAGCCCATGTGGCCCCCTGGGGCAGGTGGACCCCCTTGGTGGACCCCCGGACCCCTTTCGGCACTCCCGGTACAATACCGATAATGCGCGAAACCTTTCCGGCGACCAAAACAAGACTTCCCATATATAAATCTTTACCTCCGGACCATTCTGGAACTCCTCGTGACGTCCGGGATCTCATCCGGGACTCCGAACAACTTTTGGGTTACCGCATACTAATATCTCTATAACCCTAGCGTCACCGAACCTTAAGTGTGTAGACCCTACGGGTTCGGGAACCATGCAGACATGACCGAGATGACTCTCCGGTCAATAACCAACAGCGGGATCTGGATACCCATGTTGGCTCCCACATGTTCCACGATGATCTCATCGGATGAACCACGATGTCAAGGACTTAATCAATCCCGTATACAATTCCCTTTGTCTAGCGGTACGATACTTGCCCGAGATTCGATCGTCGGTATCCCGATACCTTGTTCAATCTCGTTACCGGCAAGTCTCTTTACTCGTTTCGTAACACATCATCCCGTGATCAACTCCTTGATCACATTGTGCACATTATGATGATGTCCTACCGAGTGGGCCCAGAGATACCTCTCCGTTTACACGGAGTGACAAATCCCAGTCTCGATTCGTGCCAACCCAACAGACACTTTCGGAGATACCTGTAGTGTACCTTTATAGCCACCCAGTTACGTTGTGACGTTTGGCACACCCAAAGCACTCCTACGGTATCCGGGAGTTGCACAATCTCATGGTCTAAGGAAATGATACTTGACATTAGAAAAGCTTTAGCATACGAACTACATGATCTTGTGCTAGGCTTAGGATTGGGTCTTTGTCCATCACATCATTCTCCTAATGATGTGATCCCGTTATCAATGACATCCAATGTCCATGGTCAGGAAACCGTAACCATCTATTGATCAACGAGCTAGTCAACTAGAGGCTTACTAGGGACATGGTGTTGTCTATGTATCCACACATGTATCTGAGTTTCCTATCAATACAATTCTAGCATGGATAATAAACGATTATCATGAACAAGGAAATATAATAATAAATAATTTATTATTGACTCTAGGCCATATTTCCAACAGTCAGTTTGCAAGGCGAGAATAGGACGACCAAACTGTGTGGTGACATATGAATAAAAAGCGGTGAGTGTGGCAAGAGCGTCGGACTTGCGACGGAGAGGGAAGGTCCACACATAATGAGTAGAGTCATCCAATATCACCAGATAGTATAAATAGCCCGTGTTGCTAGCAACCGGGGACGTCCAAACATCACTATGCAATAACTAAAACGAAAAGGTGGAAATGTTTGTAGACTCGCTAAAGGGAATACGAACGTGCTTGCCAAGACGGCAAGCCTCACAAGTGTGATCATTGACCTTATTACATGAGAAGGAAAAACTCTGAAGAATCTGACTCATAACGATGGAGTTGGGATGACCAAGACGGGCATGCCAAAGATCAACACTGGCGGCGAAGGCGGCGGGACGACGGGTGGTGGCGGCGGCGGAGGGATGCACTGGGTAAAGCTTGTCCGGGCTATCACATTGGTGGAGCACCATCCGTGTATGGGCGTCCTTCACAGAAAAACCGATATCGTCAAATTCAACAGTTATAGGATTCTCACGAGCAAGGCGACGAATAGAAACAAGATTGGTGACTAAGTCAGGATACACAAGAACATTAGACATATGCACAGGAGTGGAAGTAGAAGGAAAAGACATATGACCAACATGAGTAATGGGTAGGGAGGAACCGTTACCAACGATGATACAAGTGGGAGTATGAACGGGAGTGGCAGACGTGAGGTTACCGGGATGAGCAGTCATGTGAGCAGTGGCCCCCGAGTCCATGTACCAGTCACCACCGCCACCATAGGAGCTCGGTGACGGGGCAGAGTGTAGGGCAGCAAGCAAGGCCGGGTCCCACGGCGGCGGCACCTGAGGAGGGTAGGACCCTCTGTAGGCCGGCGCGGGAGCTGCCCCGAAGGCCGAAGCGGCGGCGCCATAGGCGGGCGCGACCCCATAAGCCGGCATGGCGGCGGCGCCATAGGCCGGCGCGGACCCGTAGGCCGGCGCGGGTGGGGGGGCACCGTAGCCGCTGTAAGGAGCGGCGTTCTGCGCGGCGAATAGGGCCTGGTGGCCCGCCGGGCGGGGCCCAAGGATGCCTGGAGCCGGAGCCCGAGGGACCGGCATGGAGTATGCGTGGACGACGCCGGTCCACGGGTTGGTGCCGTACGTCCATGGGGGAGTCACCTGCTGCTGCTGCTGACGAGCCCCCCCCCCCCCCGGGCGCCTGTTGCTTCTTGCGGCCGCCCCCGCGGCGGTTGCCGCGGCGCCCGCCACTCGGCTGCTGGGGGGTAGCGGGAGGGGCGGGAGGCGCGGGCGGGAGGGGGAAGTACCCCGGAGGTGCGGGGGGGGGGGGGGGGGGGCTGCTGGCGCGGCACGAGTGGGGCGGCCGGTGGAGGGGCGGCGCGTGAGGTGCCGACGGCGAGGGCGTGGTGCTGCACGCGCTTCTTGACCCCCTTCATCCGGCGCTCCTCCAACCTCAAGTACGCCACAAACTTGGGGAAGGAGGGCTCCGGCATCAAGGTGAGGTTGGAGGCGGCGTTGCCGAAGTCCTCGTTGAGGCCAGCGGTGAGCGTGCTGAGGAGGAGGAGGTCGTCGTCCACCTTGGCTCCAATGTCATGGAGCTCGTCCGCCAACGTCTTCAGGTGGCGGCAGTAGTCATCAATGGACTGTTCATCCTTGTGACAGTCAAAAAATTCTTGCTGCAAAAAAACACGGCGCTGAAGCTTGTTGTCGGTGAAGAGGCCGTTCAGCTTGACCCACAGGGCGCGGGCGTCGTCGCCGGCGCTCACGACCGTGTGGAACAAGTCCTTGGAGATGGTGGTGAAGAACCACCGGATGATCGTGGCGTCGATCGCGGTCCACTCGGCGCCATCCACCATGGCGCGGGAGTCCACGGTGCCATCCACGTGGTCCACGGGATTGTTCTCGCGAAAGAGCAGCGTGACACTGGTAGAAAAAGGGCCTATAGTCCCGGTTCGTAAGGGCCTTTAGTCCCGGTTCCTGAACCGGGACTAAAGTGTCGGTACTAATGCCCTGACCCTTTAGTCCCGGTTCAATCCAGAACCGGGACTAAAGGGCGCGGCCACGTGGAGCTCCACCTTTAGTCCCGGTTGGTAACACCAACCGGGACTAAAGGAAATTTTATGAATTTTTTTTTTGAAAACCAACCGGGACTAAAGGAAATTTTATGATTTTTTTTTTGAAAAATTCTTTTGAAATTTTTTTTGAATTTTTTTTATTTTCAAACTTCTGAATTATTTTAACCTCTAGTCTGTAATCGCCACCCCTCATCACTTCTCAATTTATCCTCTAATCACCCTCATCATTCCAAATCATCTAACTTCCCGAACGGTCACCCATCTTCCCACTCCCCCAGCCTGAGCACGCTTAACTTCCGGGTTCTATTCTCCCTCGCTCCAAGTCTGCACTTGTTGTTTTCCTGACAATAGTAACATGTCAATCCTATTAACCTTCAGGAATTTTGCTTGAGCATGAAGTGACACATTTCACTGTTTGAGTTTGAAACTATTGTTTTAAAAAACAATAATTATTTAGTAACACTAATATTTCTTGAATAATTAGTTTGACCATTGTTTGACCACAGTTTGACCACAGTTTGATCAGATTTGACCAAAATTGAAATAACTAAAATAATTATTTAGTAACACTAATATTCTAGAATAATTAGTTTGACCATTGTTTGACCACAGTTTGCCCACTGTTTGAATATTTTTCAATTTTTTCCACTCTAGATCTTAAAAGCCCCGTAACTTTTTTTCTATTAGGTTTTTGAGGATTTTGAAAATGTTTAACGGGGTTTCCCCCGTTAAATTTGGATGTAACTTTTCGAGTAGATGATTTTTCATATAAAAAACTTTTTCATCCGAGTTAGTATGCAAAAGTTATGCCCATTTTTACAAATTTCGAGAGATTTTGCAAATAAAGTCAAAATTCACATTTGCAAATTTTCCCAACAACTAGACCACATATCACATGGGAAACTTATTTTATTTTATTTTATTGACATTTCCATCATTTTCTTTTGTTTTTTCTAAAACTGAAAAGGCGGTCCACGGTGGGGGGGGGAGAGTTTGAAAATGGGACCTTTAGTACCGGTTCGTGGCACGAACCGGGACTACAGGTCTCAACCCCATTAGTCCCGGTTCGTGCCTCAAACCGGGACTAAAGGTCTAATCTTTAGTCCCGGTTTGAGGCACGAACCGGGACTAAAGGTCATCGCACCCTTTAGTCCCGGTTCATGTCTTAAACCGGGACTAAAGGGCCCGAGTGAACCGGGACTAATGCCTTAGCCGCACGAACCGGGACCAATGCTCACATTAGTCCCGGTTCTAGACTGAACCGGGACTAATGAGCTGAGCCGGCCTGGACCATAGCCCTGTTTTCTACTAGTGTGAAGTACGTCTTCCACGCGAAGTACGTGGAGTTGGAGGCATCGAGGATGATGGGGACGCGTGCGTGGACGTTGATGTCGCGGATTTCGGTGGGGTCGACGGCGAAGGGGTTGGAGTAGGTGGAGGCGTTGGACGACATGGTGGCGGGATCATGGGAGGGAGGCAGCGGCGCGGCTGAAGAGGAGTGGCACGGCGGCGGGAGGTAGGCGGCGCGGCAGGGAGGGGCGGCGCGGCGTGGGGAAGGAGGCGAGCGGTGGAGGGAGGGCGCGTGTGGAGGAGAGGTGGAGGTGGCGGCTTGGGGCGGCGGCGGGGGATCGCGGCGGCGGCGGCGGCCCGAGGCGGCGGCTAGGGTTAGCGGAAGCTGGAAAATCGACTTGCGATAGACACCATGTAGAAAAAGATTTGATGCATCAATGATTGATTGATCGTGCACTAGGCACATATATATAGATACAAGGGGTGCGACCGGTATCTTGTCTCCTAAGATACACGTACATATAGAGAGACAGATACAACAGGTATGGTATACAGGACCCAAATCTACGTACCCACAGACATTTGGCAATTGCGACGACCCCAATCAGCTTTTGTTTAACACATGCTTCTGTAGTATATTTAGGCAAAGGAAAAAAATAATAGACAACACTTGCAGTACATTTTGCATGGGGCAAAGAAACAAAATATAAGTAAAATATGTTCTGAAAATTCCATTTGGAGCCCAGGCTCAGCTGCTCCTGAAATCGAATCATATGTATATAGAAGGGCTGAGTGCACATATACGTACGTACAAAAATATTAGTATTGGATTAATTGTAACTTTCTTACATTTGGATGTACTTCCTCCGTTCGTAAATACAAGTGTATTTAAAAATTCTAATATAGGCTATATACAAAGCAAAATGAGTGAATTTACACTCTAAAATAAGTCTATATGTAGTCCATATTTAAATCTCTAAAAAAATTGTATTTAGAAACGGAGGGAGTGTACTTTCTAAAACCAGAAAAATCACCACCGATGCTCTGGTAGGTGGTTTCGGATGATGGTTTTGCTCACGTGGCGGTGAGGTGAGATGGGAAAGTACCAATGTTATAGCCATTCCGTCGTGCTCCCAGCGTACGCATGTCGACCGCTCCAAGACCTGCCACATGATGAACCTGGTGAGCACCGACGCACGACTAACTCTACAGACTACAACTCATACACATGCTCCACAAAGCCAACCTCAACGGAAGCCACTGAAGGACACGAGGAGCCGACCGGCAGCACGCGTTCGCAACCGGCGGCACTGTCGCGTTAGCACAACCTCGTGGAGATCATATACCACTCCAGCCTCCAGGGATTTTGGCTCTCGCAAGCACTTCATGGTGTGCAGCTGTGCGCGGTGCAGCAGTGTGACAACTTCAAGTACCACTCCTCGGAGTACGCGGTGCCGCCGCCACCCCTGCCAGTGGCGGACGACACGCTAGCTGCTCGCCTGCGGCGGCGGGATGTTGTACTGGATGAGCGACCCGCTAGCAGGCTGTCTGTATTCCTTCGTCCCGCACCAGCCGTTCTACCAGACAAGATGGAGGACAACAATATGAACACCAGAGCGTGCGCGCAGCAACAGGGAGCGGTGCCCATGTCCGAGCGGCAGGAGCCGCCGGACCTTGTCATCCCAATCCGCGTGCCCCATGGCCAACCGGGTTTTCGCGCCCGCGTCGAGGTCAAACTTGGACATGGCAGCAACTACCGCCTTGTTTCCTTCTCCAACAGCCAGATCTAGAAGGAAGGAGTGACGCCGGAGAAATATCAAATCCAAATCTGCTTTTATTGAGACCGTAACTACAACTAATCTATTAAAGAGACATGAAACTCCGCCCAACTCAACTCCGGCGGTCGCGGGAAGAGAGGGAAGGGGCCAACAACGTGAAAATTGGGAGGGATTCTAGAAGAATCTGTTTCGCCAGGGAAGGAGAAACCTCCAGATACCCGGCGGTTGGCTCGGCACAACACATCTCAGTCCCAATCTCAGCCTTAGATTACAGATCAGACGGTACATATGGCCCAAAGGCAGGCACACCAACACCACCAACTCACATTCTTATAGAAGTAGAGGAGTAGAGATCTGGCGCCTCTCGATCTGCTTGTTCAACCTTGCAGTGGCGTCTAGAAACGGGTAAAAAAACCAACCCAAAATTTAATGGTTCATAAATTGTTCTAGAAAAATAAATTATGCCTCATGATCACTATGGTCTGATCAGATAACCCAATTCATCAAATCACCAAGCCAATCGGTCCACCATTCATCTAAATTATGATTTGTTGGCTTGGATTCAAAAAAATTAGGCAAAGAAGATGACTAAATTTTTTGGCATAGCTTTGCTGGTCTAGCCGGAGTTCAGTCTACAGTCGATCGTCGCCCGCGCATGGCACCCCGCACCCCTACTACGTAGAAAAAAAATCCATTTTACTACCCTAAATAAAGTGGGTGGTTCACTTAACCCCCTGATCTATTTTTCGGCTTCTTCTACCCCCCAAACAAATCAAAATCGGACAAAACACCCCCTGGCTGGTTTGTCCCCACCCGTTGCTGATGTGACACTAGTCAACGGTGGTTGTGGCACCCCGGCTCAGAGAAACCGGAACGCCCCGTATTCCAGCCTAGAGATCGAGGAGAAGTCTTCTGGAATACGACACTGCTTAGTATAGAAAAAATCAGCTCTTTATTATAAGTTATATGGATACAAGGGATTACATCGGCACGGCGAAACTACGCCTGCCACGGTTGCTCTATGCAAGCAGCAGAACAACACGATGCAGCGGAATAACTCTAGCAGCGGAACAACGACGACGGTGATGAACTCCACTCCGAAGGGACTCTGGCTGGAACGCTTATCCTAGCTCGCAAACAAGGAATCCATGGCAAACAAGCAATCAAATCTGGCATGACCTGCAAACTGACATGACATGCCAGGTCAGTACACTAGTAGAAAACAGGGCTTTGGTCCAGGCCGGGTCAGCCCATTAGTCCCGGTTCAGTCTAGAACCGGGACCAAAGTGGGCATTGGTCCCGGTTCGTGAGCCCAGGGGGCCGGCCGGGCCACGTGGGCCATTGGTCCCGGTTCATCTGGACCTTTTGGTCCCGGTTGGTGGGACGAACCGGGACCAATGGGCCTCGCTCCTGGCCCACCACCATTGGTCCCGGTTGCTGGCTTGAACCGGGACCAAAGGCTCCCCTTTAGTCCCGGTTCATGCCACCAACCGGGACCAATGAGGTGCCTATATATACCCCCTCGCGCAAGAGCAGAGCACAGTGCTCTGTTTTTTCTGGCCGAGGGGGAGAGGGCTTTGTGGTGCTCTAGCTCACCTCCTATGCACATGAGGTGTTCGATGGAATGCCCGAGCCACACTACTTAAGCTTTCTCCTCTCAAAGCTCGACCTCCAAGCTCCATTTTCCTCGAGATTTGTCTAGATTTAGCGGTCCGTCACGCCCCGTCCCCGTCTTCACCGCCGTCGATCACCCGCGCCGATCTCATCACCGACACCACCGTGGTGAGCCTCTTGTTCTTATCTTCTTTCTGAAAGGAAAAATATTCTTACTTGTATGTTTAGATAGATACTTGTATCATTTTCTTACATTTATTATTGCATCTTATATAGTGCAATGGTTTTGGTATCCGCCCCCGTCAGCCCTCGTCCTGTCTATGATTCGGATATGGTATGTATATTATCTTTATAACTATTGGTTCATTTATTGTTTATGAAAATTATGCCGACCAACGTGACATAGATTTTATTTATCTAGGATGTATGTGAATCGGAAATGCCAACCGACCCTATTGTCGAGAGGTTAAATTTAGTTGAAGAAGAAAACAATTTGTTGAAGGAAAAAATAAAAAAAATTGAGGAGGAGAAGATGATATTGGAGTTGCATGTTGCGGATGTCGTCGATGATCACAAGATCAAGATGGATGCAATGCGCTTGAAGATTAGAAAGATTAGAAAATATGCCATTCATACCGAGGTTTGGTATCATTATGCCGTTGGATCAATTGTTACCTTGGTTGCGATTATGATCGCATTTGTTTTCGCATTGAAATGTTTTACATAGTTTCAATGTATGGTTTAATTAATTAGATGCTCTGGAGAGCTATATGTTGTTAGATGAGAACTATGTATGCACTTTGGTTTTAATGTGATGATGAACTTCTATTAATTTGGACACTTAATTATATATAATGCACGCAGATGAACCGGCAATGGATGTACGGTGACAGACACACCCGCGAGTACATTAAGGGCGTGCATGAGTTTCTCGATGCGGCTGAGGCAAACAAGTAGAATGGTTTTATGTGTTGTCCATGCACTGAATGTGGGAATACGAGGTCTTACTCTAACCAGAAAATCCTTCACTCCCACCTGCTTTACAAGGGTTTCATGCCACACTATAATGTTTGGACGAGGCACGGAGAAATAGGGGTTATGATGGAAGACGGCGAAGAAGAAGAGTACGATGACAACTATGTGCCCCCGGAATACGGTGATGCTGCAATGGGGGGAGCTGGTGAAGATCAAGAGGAACCAGACGATGTGCCCAATGATGCTACCACGGGTGAAGCTGCTGAAGATCAAGAGGAACCAGACGATGTGCCCGATGATGATGATCTCCGCCGGGTCATTGTCGATGCAAGGACGCAATGCATTAGTCAAAAGGAGAAGCTGAAGTTCGATCGCATGTTAGAGGATCACAAAAAAGGGTTATACCCCAATTGCGAATATGGCAACACAAAGCTCGGTACCGTACTGGAATTGCTGCAGTGGAAGGCAGAGAATGCTGTGGCTGACAAAGGATTTGAGAAGCTACTGAAAATATTGAAGAAGAAGCTTCCAAAGGATAGCGAATTGCCCGACAGTACATACGCAGCAAAGAAGGTCGTATGCCCTCTAGGATTGGAGGTGGAGAAGATACATGCATGCTCTAATGACTGCATCCTCTACCGCGGTGCATACAAGGATCTGAATGCATGCCCGGTATGCGGTGCATTGCGGTATAAGATCAGACGAGATGACCCTGGTGATGTTGACGGCGAGCCCCCCAGGAAGAGGGTTCCTGCGAAGGTGATGTGCTATGCTCCTATAATACCACGGTTGAAACGTCTGTTCAAAAACGAAGAGCATGCCAAGTTGATGCGATGGCACAGTGAGAACCGAAAGAAAGATGGGAAGTTGAGAGCACCCGCTGACGGGTCGCAGTGGAGAAAAATCGAGAGAAAGTACTGGGATGAGTTTGCAAAGGACCCAAGGAATGTATGGTTTGCTTTAAGCGCGGATGGCATTAATCCTTTCGGGGAGCAGACCAGCAATCACAGCACCTGGCTCGTGACTCTATGTATGTATAACCTTCCTCCTTGGATGTGCATGAAGCGGAAGTTCATTATGATGCCAGTTCTCATCCAAGGCCCTAAGCAACCCGGCAACGGCATTGATGTGTACCTAAGGCCATTAGTTGAAGAACTTTTACAGCTTTGGAATGGAAACGGTGTACGTACGTGGGATGAGCTCAGACAGGAGGAATTTAACCTTAAGGCATTGCTGTTCGTGACCATCAACGATTGGCCCGCTCTCAGTAACCTTTTAGGATAGACAAACAAAGGATACCACGCATGCACGCACTGTTTAGATGACACTGAAAGTATATACCTGGACAAATGCAGGAAGAATGTGTACCTGGGCCATCGTCGATTTCTTCCGACCAACCATCAATGTCGAAAGAAAGGCAAGCATTTCAAAGGCGAGGCAGATCACCGGAAGAAGCCCGCCATGCGCACCGGTGTTCACGTGCTTGCTATGGTCAATGATTTACACTACGTAATCTTTGGAAAGGGTCCCGGTGGACTAGCTATTCCAAATGACGCTGAGGGACACGCACCCATGTGGAAGAAGAAATCTATATTTCGGGATCTACCCTACTGGAAAGACCTAGAGGTCCGCTCCTCAATCGACGTGATGCACGTGACGAAGAACCTTTGCGTGAACCTGCTAGGCTTCTTGGGCGTGTATGGGAAGACAAAAGATACACCTGAGGCACGGGAGGACCTGCAACGTTTGCACGAAAAAGACGGCATGCCTCCGAAGCAGTATAAAGGTCCTGCCAGCTACGCTCTTATGAAAGAAGAGAAAGAAATCTTCTTTGAATGCCTGCTCAGTATGAAGGTCACGACTGGCTTCTCGTCGAATATAAAGGGAATAATAAATATGCCAGAGAAAAAGTTTCAGAACCTAAAGTCTCATGACCGCCACGTGATTATGACGCAACTGCTTCTGGTTGCATTGAGGGGGCTTCTACCGGAAAACGTCCGATTAGCCATTGTGAAGCTATGTGCATTCCTCAATGCAGTCTCTCAGAAGGTGATCGATCCAGAAATCATACCAAGGCTAAGGAGTGATGTGGCGCAATGTCTTGTCAGTTTCGAGCTGGTGTTCCCACCATCCTTCTTAAATATCATGACGCACGTCCTAGTTCATCTAGTCGACGAGATTGTCATCCTGGGGCCCGTATTTCTACACAATATGTTCCCCTTTGAGAGGTTCATGGGAGTCCTAAAGAAATATGTCCGTAACCGCGCTAGGCCAGAAGGAAGCATCTCCATGGGCCATCAAACAGAGGATGTTATCGGGTTTTGTGTTGACTTCATTCCTGGCCTTAACAAGATAGGTCTCCCTAAATCGCGGTATGAGGGGAGACTGACTGGAAAAGGCACTCTTGGAAGAGACTCAATAATATGCAGGGACGGATATTCTTGGTCTCAAGCACACTACACAGTTCTACAGAACTCTACCTTGGTGACCCCGTATGTCGATGAACACAAGAACAGTCTGCGCTCCAAACACCCGGAGCAGTGCGACGACTGGATTACATGTGAACACATCAGAACTTTCAGCAGTTGGTTGGAAACACGTCTCAGAGGTGACAACAGTGTTTGTGATGAGTTGTACTTGTTGTCCAGGGGACCATCTTTGACTGTATTAACTTACAAAGGATACGAGATAAATGGGAATACATTTTACACGATCGCCCAAGATCAAAAGAGCACCAACCAAAACAGCGGTGTCCACTTTGATGCAGCAACCGAGAGCGGAAAGGATACATATTATGGTTACATAGTGGACATATGGGAACTTGACTACGGACCTGATTTTAAGGTCCCTTTGTTTAAGTGCAAATGGGTCAATCTGTTAGGCGGCGGGGTACAGGTAGACCCACAGTACGGAATGACAACAGTGGATCTGAAAAATCTTGGGTACACTGACGAACCGTTCGTCCTAACCAATGATGTGGCACAGGTTATCTATGTGAAGGACATGTCTACCAAACCGAGAAAAACAAAAGATAAGGAGGCGAATACATCATACGATGAGCCAAAGCGCCACATAGTTCTTTCAGGAAAAAGGGACATCCTGGGAGTGGACGGCAAGACAGACATGTCTGAAGATTATGAAAAGTTTCATGAAATTCCTCCGTTCAATGTCAAGGCTGACCCAAGCATCCTGATAAACAATGAAGATTATCCATGGTTACGGCGCAATAAGCAAATGACACAAGCGAAGAAAAAGTGAAGACAATCCAACACAAACTATATGATGAACATAGCAACAATAAGTATTTTGTTTTGTAATGAAGTAGAAACAAAATAAAATAAATAAAGCAACAAAGAAAAAAAAAACTAAAAAAGTGTTTTCAAATTTGAAAACTAATGGCACTAACAGAAAGTTTATAATTTTTCTAAAACTAAAAGCAAAAAGAATTAAAAAATAAAGCAAAAAACAAAAGGAAATAAATAATGCAGAAAACAAAACAAAAAACTGGAAAAAATAGGGCTCACCCCTATAATATTTGTTATGACTAACTAAAATTACCAAATTGAGTATAATGATAAAACACAGTAATATTAAATAGCAGGAAAAAGATTGACTCAAAAATCAATTTTTATAGTAAAGTTATTCATAAACTAGTGATTCACACAAATTTTAAAAAAATCAAATTTAAACTATTCAAATTTTAAAACTAATGGCACTAACAGAAAGTTTATAATTTTTCTAAAACTAATGGCACTAACAGAAAGTTTATAATTTTGCTGACCTAAAAGCAAAAAAAATTAAAAAATAAAGCAAAAAACAAAAGAAAATAAATAATACAGAAAACAAAACAAAAAACTGGAAAAAAATAAAAATAGCAACAATAAGTATTTTGTTGTAAGTAGAAACAAAATAAAATAAATAAAGCAACAAAGAAAACAAAAAAACTAAAAAAGTGTTTTCAAATTTGAAAACTAATGGCACTAACAGAAAGTTTATAATTTTTCTAAAACTAAAAGCAAAAAAAATTAAAAAAATAAAGCAAAAAAAAGGAAATAAAATAATGCAAGAAAACAAAACAAAAAAACTGAAAAAATAGGGCTCACCAAAAAAACTATAATATTTGTTATGAACTAACTAAAATTACCAAATAAGTATAATGATAAAACACAGTAATATTAAATAGCAGGAAAAAGATTGACTCAAAAATCAATTTTTATAGTAAAGTTATTCATAAACTAGTGATTCACACAAATTTTAAAAAATCAAATTTAAACTATTCAAATTTTAAAACTAATGGCACTAACAGAAAGTTTATAATTTTTGTGACCTAAAATAAAAAAGAAATCACTACAAAACTATAAGTATTTAGTTCTAAGTAGAAACAAAAAAAACAAAAATGCCACCTACTGGGCCCCACGGCCTGAATACGACTAGAAACCCTACCATGGGCCAGGATTCAGGCCCGCGGGAGGCCCAGTAGGCCCACAGGCACAGATTGCAGTGTTAGGCCCGAAAGCCTGCTTTAGAGAGGAGCTCGAGAGGGAAGGCACCGCACCTTATAAACAGGTGCGGCCTCCCTCTCAACTAGCGAGGTGGGACTAAACTTTTGGGCGCGGGCAGCAGCAAAGGCCATTGGTCCCGGTTGGTGCCAACCGGGACTAAAGGGGGCATTGGTCACGGTTGGTGCACCGAACCGGGACCAATGCCCCCCTTTAGTCCCGGTTGGTGCCACCAACCGGGACCAAAGGCCGCCGCTTCCCGCCCTTTGGGCTGCTGAAAAGAGGCCTTTGGTCCCGGTTGGTGGCACCAACCGGGACTAAAGGGGCATTAGTCCCGGGTCGTAGCACCAACCGGGACCAATGCTCTTGCTATATATACAGCACTTTGCAGTTTTCGCCAAAATCCATCTGTTTCTTCTCGCCCCGACGCCTTCTGCTCCTCGTCGCCGTCGCCGCCGAGCCCTGCCCCGACGCCGTCAGGCTGGTCCACCTCGCCGTCGCCGCCGCCGAGCCACTGCCCCGACACCGTCGCCGCGCCCGCCGCCCCTGCCGGCCCCGACACCATCGCCGTCGCCGCGCGCGCCGCCCCTGCCCCGACCCCGTCGCCGTCGCCGCCCACCCGTTCCCCGACCCGTCGTCGTCGCCGCGCGCGCGCCCCTTCCCCGACCCCGTCGCCGTCGCCGCGCGCGCCGCCCCTTCCCCAACCCCGTCGCCGTCGCCCCGACCACACGCCGCCACCTTCGGTCCGGCCGCCGGCGCCCTTTCTATTTTTTTCATTATTATAAAAATGTGCATATATGTATATGTTCTCTGTGTATATATGTTCATATATGCAAAAGTTAGATTTTAGAAAAACTTTATATATGCAAAAGTTTATATATGCAAAAATTTATACATATATGCAAGTATATATGTATTTTATATATGCAAAAATTTATATATCTAGCTAGGAAGAAGGAAGAAAGGAAGAAGAAGAAAAACTTATATATGAGAAATGTATGTATGTATATATGAGAAATGTATGTATGTATAGATGTATGTATGTGGATACATGAGGGGGGTCGATATACCCCCTCTTCGATAGCATTTTTGTGCATTTTAGGTTAGTGTATATATATTATATATGCAAAAGATAGATTTTTAGAAAAAATACAATATCAACAAATTCTCCACAACATCAAAAAACCCAAACCACACACACATCTAACCCAATCCTCCATTCATTCAAAACTTCTCCCAACCTCCCTCACACACCACACTACCAATTCTACTTACACTATTCCCATCAACTCTACCAACAACCAATTAAAAACACTCATACACACTACCACTACACAATTAACCTTATTCTCACACTATACCAATCTTCCTACTCACCCCACACCCCCCCTACCCCTTCCCCCATCTTCCCACACATCATTAACTTACCCCATACTCTCACCCCTCAAAATCCTACCCACCCACAACACTCCCTCCTATAAACATACACTCAAATACAAATCAAAAATACTATTCTCTAAAACGATTAAATACCACCCACTCAAACACCACCATTCCACAACACCCTCTCCTCAAACTCCAACACTCCTATCACCACACTCTACATACCAAAAAACTCTCTACTTCACCCCACTAACTCTTGCCTCAATCTCACAATAATCACCTCCCCTTTAACCTATCAAACGCAGGTTACAATCCATCCAACAATACACACAAAAAATATACCTCACCTCTCTACCCCAAACCACCTACAACACCTCCACCACATAAATACTCCTATATCCCCTCCAAACACAAACTACCACAAAGCCTCCTAAAAAAATAACTCAATCTTCTAAAAACCAACCCTCTACACCAATCTACTCATCTCACACACAAACTTACAACAATTACTCCTTCTCACTAACAATCCCCCCAACTCACAACCTACTACCTCCTAACCCATCCACCTCACATACTCTTTAACCTCTTACCTCCCCATCTCACAAACCCATCTCATCCTACCTCGCCCACTCAGTGCTCCTTACCTCTTCTCAAACCAACCCTATACCACGCCCCTCACCACTCCCCACCACTCCTTCAATACCCCTCACTCTAACACGTCATCTCCCCCCCTCCTCTCCCCTCACTCTATCTTCTACTCCCTCAACCCCCCCTTCAGCTTCCCCTTACCCCTCCCCCTCCCCTCCTCAACCTACGCCTCCCCCTCTCCCACTCCTCCTCCTACCCCCTCTCCTATACTCACCCTACACTCCTCTCTTTCCCTCCCCTCGCCTCTCCCTATCCCTCTCCACCCCCCTCCTCCTTACCCCCTACCCAACCTTCTCTTCCCCCTATCTCCTCCTTAAAACCTCTTCTCTCTCTCCTCCCCTCCCACCTCTCACCTACCCCTCCCTCCTACCTCCCCTCTCCTCTATCCTCCTCCCTTTAACTACCTTCTCCAACCCTAACTCCTCCTTCTCCTCCCTCACCCTCCCTCCCTCCTAACTCCCCTTCCCCTCCCCACCCTCACCTCTCCTCACACTCCCCGTTCTTCCCTCTACCTCCCTACTCTCCTCCCCTTCCTCCCTCCCCACCTTCCTTCCTCTACCCCTCCTACACTCCCCTACTCCCTCTCCCCCCCCCACCCCTATCCCTCTCTACTCTCTCTCCTCACCTCTCCCTCCTCCCTACTCCTCCACCCTCCCTCCTCCCACCTCTGCTCCCTTCCCTCTCTACCCTCTCTTCCTTCTTCCCACCTTCCGCTTACCTCCTCTCCCCCCTTACCTCCCCTCCTCTCTCCTCCTCTCAACCCCTCTCCCTCTATACCACACCCCCCCCTCCCCTCCCTCTCTCTCCCTCTCCTCCCTCTTCCCTCCCTTACCCTAACTACTTCTCCCTCTCTCCCCCTCTACCCCCTCCCCCCCGCACCCCTCCTTTCTTAAACCCTCCTCCCTTACCTGCTCCCCTCAACTCCTCTTCTACCCCTCCTTCCTCACTCCCACCTACCTCCTCCCCTCTCTTCCGTCTCCCTCCTACTTTCTACCCCTCCCTCCACTACCTCCCTCACCTCCCCACCCCCCTTTCCCTCCTCCTTCTCTCCTCAGTTCCTCTACCTCCTCCCTCTCTTCCCTATCCTTCTCTCCTCTTACCTCTACTCCCCCCCTCTACTATCCCTCTCCCTCCTCCTCCCTCCCTCTTCCCTCTTCCCCCCTCCGCTACCCCCATTACCCCTCCCCACTCTTTCTCCCTCACACCTTCCCTTCCCTTCTATCCTCTCTTCCTCCCTCTCACCCTTTACTCCTCCCCGCCCCTCTCCTCTTCTTCCTCCCTCCCCCACTCCCCCCTCCCTCTCTCCTCCCCTCTTACTACCTCTCCCTTACCCCCTTACCTACTCTCTCCTCCCCTTCCCCTCCTTCCTCCTACACTTCTCCTCCCTCTTCTATCCTCCCCCCCTACCTCTCTCTCCTCCTCACTCCCCCCCTCCTCCTACGCACCTCTCAACGATACTCCGGTCATCCTTACCCCCCTCTTCTACCCAACTAACCTCCCTTCCTTTTCTCTCCCTTCTCCCTCCCTTCCCCTCCCCCTATTTCCTAACTACTCTCCTACCTCTCCCCTCTCCCCCTCTAACCTCCTCCCTCCCTCTCCCCCCCCCTACTTCCCTCCCTCATCTTCTACCCACTCTTCCTACCCTCTTCTCTCCCCTCCTCTCCCTCTCTTTCCTCTCACTCACAACTCTCTACTCTACTTCCCTCTCTACCTTCTCAACACCCTCCTTACCTACCTCCCCATAAACCACCACCTTTACTTCTCACTCCTCTCCTCCCCCGACTTACCCTCCCACCTACCCCCTCACCTTTATAACTTACTTACCTACCCCTACCCTCCTCCTCTCCCTCCTCTTCCTCCTACCCCCCACCTCTCCTCTCCCCCCTTTCCTCTCTCCCTCTCTCCCCACCATCACTCTCTCTACATTTATACCTTCCTCCTCTCACCTACCACCTTCCCTTACCTTAACTTCTCTCCCCTCCCTACACCCCACCTATTCCTTCTCCTTTACCCCCTCTCCTCAACTCTCTCCATCCCTCTATATCTCTCCTCTCCCTCACTCTCCCCTCACCCCCCTATCCCTCTCCCCCTTCCTCTCTTCCTTTCTCTCTCCCTCTCCCCTCCCCCCCTTCCCCTTCCTCTCCCCCTATCCCCTCTTCCTTTCCTCTCCCCTCCTACCTCCCTCCCCTACCACCTCTCCTACTCCCTCCTCTCTCCCTCTCCTCCTTCTCCCTCTCCTTCCTACCCCACCTCCCCCCTACTCCTCCTTACTCTATCACTTCTCTCACCTCTCCTTCCCCCTTCCTCCTCTACTCCTCCTCCCCCTCCCCCCCCTCTACCCTCCTCCCACCTCCTTCTCTTCCTCTCCTCCCCCTACCTCCCTCCTCCTCCTTTTTTTACTTTCCTCCTTACCTCTCCCACTCTCCCCACTCCACTCCCTTACCCTCCTACCCCCTCTCTCCACTATCTCTCTCGCACTACCTTCTCCCTCCCCAACCAGACAATTATTATCCTACTCGTCATCGTCACTTGATCCATGTCTTACTATAAGTCGCAGCGATGCTATATAGGTCCGTCAGATCTACATCAAGATCCTCCGTCAAAACTTTTTTTTAGATTTTCATTTTTCTCTCTTAAATCTCAGTCAGTGAGACATATAGCCACGCCATAGAACAGGGGCTCTGGGCGCCATTAATGGAGACGTTGGGAGGGAGGTGCGCGGCGGGTAGCGGTCAAAGGGCTCTCCTCCCGATGAGCACGCACAGGGGTCTGATCGCACGCCTCCCGTACTCAAATAGCTACCCCGCACGACACCTCCTAGCCAATAAAAAAGGGGACGCGTGTCGGCACGTAATTGGTAAGTAGAACGCCCACGTTTCAATAATACTTGTGTTTCCGATTTGTAACGTGACAACACTTGTTCCAAAATGACTTTGTTGATTGTTAATGTGTGCGCCTTCGCAAATCGGACAAGAAAATTACCACAGCATGTTGGTGCCATGTCATGACACCATGCCAAGTTTCATGATTTTCAGCGTGTTTGGATTTACAGGAATTAAAAAAACCAAGTTTCTCAATCTTTTGCTGCCGAGCCACGACGCCCAGATGTTTGAATTTCATTCCCATTTCTTGCATGGGACCTAGAAATTCACCCAAGGACACACATGTGATTTTTCAAACTTTGGTGCACTGGAGCATGTTCTTGTAGTTCAAATTTGAATTATGCACATTAAATGCGCAGAAACTCAATTAATGTATAAAAAAGGCCAAACGAACCGGAATAATTCCAAAATTTAGCACGATACTTCTATTTGGTCTAATCTGCCTGTAAAAAAATTAAGGCGGGAGAAGGCAGTGTATGATTGTCGTTTCGCACGGAGGTGACACGTTCCCTCTCGGAACCACGAGCCTTCTTGAGGGAAGCTCCGGTTTGCAAGAAGCTTACACCAAAGCTTGTCCCAATTCGGCCAAAAATATACGCGTCATGTTGGTGCCATGTCATGACACCATGCCAAGTTTCATGATTTTCAGGCGTGTTTTGGATTTACAGGAATTAAAAAACCAAGTTTCTCAATCTTTCGGCCGAGCCACCGAGGCCCAGATGTTTGAATTTCATTCCCATTTCTTGCATGGGACCTATAAATTCACCCAAGGACACACATGTGATTTTTCAACCAACTTTGGTGCACTGGAGCATGTGCTTGTAGTTCAAATTTTATTATGCACATTAAATGCGCAGAAACACAATTAATGTATAAAAAATGCCAAACGAACCCGGAATAATTCCAAAATTTAGCACGATACTTCTATTTGGTCTAATCTGCCTGTGTAAAAAATTAAGGCGGGAGAAGGTAGTGTACGTATGTCGTTTCGCACACGGAGGTGACAACGTTCCCTCTCGGAACCACGAGCCTTCTTGAGGGAAGCTCCGGTTTGCAAGAAGCTTACACCAAAGCTTGTCCCAATTCGCAAAAAAATTTACCGCAGCATGTTGGTGCCATGTCATGACACCATGCCAAGTTTCATGATTTTCAGGCGTGTTTTGGATTTACAGGAATTAAAAAACCAAGTTTCTCAATCTTTCCGGCCGAGCCACGACGCCCAGATGTTTGAATTTCATTCCCATTTCTTGCATGGGACCTATAAATTCACCCAAAGACACACATGTGATTTTTCAACAAACTTTGGTGCATGAGCATGTGCTTGTAGTTCAAATTTGAATTATGCACATTAAATGCCCAGAAACTCAATTAATGCATAAAAATGCCAAACGAACCCGGAATAATTCCAAATTTAAACACGACACTCATGTACTAGTTGCATGTTCACTGTACGTAAATGTTCTAAATTCAAACACCATCCTTTCCCTCCGTAACACCATTTTGTCTTTCAAAACATAATGAAAAAAATCAGGTATACCACAAACAGTTTACTAGAAAGAATCGTGTGGGATGCGATATAAAATATCTTGGCGCACCGTCTTGTCTGGCTTACGCAGGAAGCTTCGTCGTCTACAGTCCACCGCCCCCGCTTGAACCACACTTGCGCGCCAGTTTCTCGCGGCACCGAGCGAAATTTTTTGCCACCGGAAATATCTATCTCCGCCCCCTCCCTCCTACCAAAAGCCACATTTCCACTGTTCCTCCTTGCTTTCCAAGTTCAAACCTTCACTGCTGCTTACTGGCAGCTCAGCCTCCTCGCCGGTGACCCTTCTTCTTGCAGCGCCGCCTCCTCGCCGGCTACCCTTCTTCTTGCAGCGCCGCCTCCTCGCCGGCGACCCTTCTTCTTGCAGCGCCGCCTCCTCGCCGGCCGACCCTTCTTCTGTTGCGGCCTCTGTCGATATGGTCAGGTCACTACACCCCTCACATTACTTGAAGGAAATATGCCCTAGAGGCAATAATAAAGTTGTTATTTATATTTCCTTATATCATGATAAATGTTTATTATTCATGCTAGAATTGTATTAACCGGAAACTTAGTACATGTGTGAATACATAGACAAACAGAGTGTCCCTAGTATGCCTCTACTAGACTAGCTCGTTAATCAAAGATGGTTAAGTTTCCTAGCCATAGACATGTGTTGTCATTTGATGAACGGGATCACATCATTAGAGAATGATGTGATGGACAAGACCCATCCGTTAGCTTAGCACTATGATCGTTTAGTTTATTGCTATTGCTTTCTTCATGACTTATACATGTTCCTATGACTATGAGATTATGCAACTCCCGAATACCGGAGGAACACTTAGTGTGCTATCAAACGTCACAACGTAACTGGGTGATTATAAAGATGCTCTATAGGTGTCTCCGATGGTGTTTGTTGAGTTGGCATAGATCGAGATTAGGATTTGTCACTCCGATTGTCGGAGAGGTATCTCTGGGCCCTCTCGGTAATGCACATCACTATAAGCCTTGCAAGCAATGTGACTAATGAGTTAGTTACGGATGATGCATTACGAACGAGTAAAGAGACTTGCCGGTAAAGATTGAACTAGGTATGATGATACCGGACGATCGAATCTCGGGCAAGTAACATACCGATGACAAAGGGAACAACGTATGTTCTTATGCGTTTGACTGATAAAGAAATCTCATAGAATATGTACGGAACCAATATGAGCATCCAGGTTCCGCTATTGGTTATTGACCCGGAGATGAGTCTCTCCGGCCATGTCTACATAGTTCTCGAACCCGTAGGGTCCGCACGCTTAACGTTCGATGACGATATGTATTGTGAGTTATGTGATTTGATGTACCGAAGGTTGTTCGGAGTCCCGGATGTGATCACGAATATGACGAGGAGTCTCGAAATGGTCGATACATAAAGATTAATATATTGGAAGGTTATGTTTGGGACACCGAAAGGTTTCGGATAGGTGGACATTTTCTCGAGTACCGGGGGGTTACCGAAACCCCCCGGAGGGTTAATGGGCCTTCATGGGCTTTAGTGGAAAAGAGGAGGAGGCGGCCAGGTGGAGGCGCGCGCCCCCAAGCCCAATCCGAATTGGGGGGGGCCGGCCCCCCTTTCCTTCTCTCCCTCTTCCTCTTTCCTTCCCCTCCTAGTTGGACTAGGAAAGGGGGGAACCTACTCCTAGTAGGAGTAGGATTCCCCCCCTTGGGGCGCGCCCCATGAGGCCGACCGGCCCCCTCCTCCCCTCCTTTATATACGGGGGAGGGGCACCCCATAGACACACAAGTTGATTTCTTAGCCGTGTGCGGTGCCCCCCTCCACAGATTTCCACCTCGGTCATATTGTCGTAGTGCTTAGGCGAAGCCCTGCGTCGGTAACTTCATCATCACCGTCAACACGCCGTCGTCTGACGAAAACTCTCCCTCGGCCTCAGCTGGATCTAGAGTTCGAGGACGTCACCGAGCTGAACGTGTGTACAGATCCTATGGTGTACATATTTTTTCCGTGATTGGATTGATATGATGATGTGCCTTGGTATCGCCTATATGCGATTTTTCCATATATGTATAATTGTGTCACTACACGCGTTCATCTCAACGTGTAGACTACCTGATCGTATTTTTATCGGGGTTTAGCTACAGCATTTGTATATCGTAGACACGAACTTTATCTGCTCTTCATTCTTCTGATGCTTGACTAAGTTGCAGACTCTCCTTGATAGAATCTTGCGTGATTAGGAATTTTTTTTTGATTAAATGTACGGCGTGCATTCTTCCAGAGATAGTGGCAGTTATCGAGTGCGCACATGTTCTATGGTTCTGTTGAGAGAGTGTATGAGTAATAAGACGAAAATTAAAGGATAGAGAGGCTAAGTAAAGTAAGCGACAAAGAGGAAAGGAATTGAGAAGGTGCAAGGCAAGGCAGGAGACGAGTGAGAGGAAAAGAGAAGAAGAAGAAAAAAGAGCGGAGAAGAAGAGTCAGAATATTAGCAATGACTTCTCTCCCCTTGCATCTAGCTTTTTCTCTTGACTCTGTTTTCTTGGCGTTACTTCGTTGTTATGTATAAATGCCGGGCGCGAAGGCCCACGAGATTACATGACCGCGTTTCATGAGGAACCCTGTTCTACCGAACGTGCTTTGCACAACAGGTGGCATGGCGTGGTGGTCGAGGCATCAGCCGAGGGGCTGTCTGTTTCGTCCAGACCGTTCTGAGTGTAACAATCTGAGAGTTCTTCTGAAACAAGGTTCTTCTAGCTGTCGAGTGCATCTCAAAAGAGCAATCGACCAAGGTCTGAGGGTATTTCACACACGGTGTGGTTTTGATGCGTAGTAAGAGACTGCGCATACGGTCTGCTATACCGTGTTCAGCTATAGGAGCTCCAGTAAAAGTTGCAACAACAAGTAGAGGACGTCTAAGCTGTGGGTCTTCTGCAGCAGGTCACGTTTAGTAATGTGATATGTTCTCAAGACGAGATGATGTATATGATCATCCAGTTATGATGGTCCAGTCGAGGGTATTGCGAGTCTGTATTCTCACCAAAGAGTTATCGGCAACTGAGCAGGCGAGGTTCGCAGTCCATAAGTTTCCATAAGTATGCGGACTTAGTATATAGTTCATGAGTCGTGAATGCTCATCACCATGTTAACTAACTTCAAGCCCGTGTTATTCTATCACACGTAAAGCGACCAATCCTCCAAAAATTATTCTTGGAATGGAGTTCCGGATAGGATAATTTGCCTCTTGTATGTAATTTCAGCAAAAGCCTTCCACAATAACGTGAGTTGGAAGGTTCTACGTAGTGCTGAGAGACTTCGTGGAAGGAAATATTGGCGAGACTGTCAACGACTAAACTAGGTGCAGTAGATGAGTTCTAAATCCCTATGGCTGTCGACACTACGCCCTCCCAAAACTTTGGGAGTCAGATGCATCGTTAGATCCATCTGAATCTGTTACTTGGTTGTCTTTGTGCACTAATTGGATGAAGATCCAATAGTGCTATCGAGAGCGTATTGAATTCGCTTTTGACACTCTACGCCACCTCCCATGCGATACCTTCATGGTCTGGAATCTCTGTGCGCATGTAGTGTCCGACATCGAAGGATTACACATGTATCTCATCCGATTAGGCTAGCTGATTTAGGGTTTTCTCCACTAGTGTCGTTTCTTCTTCGTCCTCTTTTTTTTTTTTTTTTCTTCTTCTTCTTCTTCTTCTTCTTAATTTTTATCGGGGGTTCGAGGGTTCGAGGGGTCGAGGATCGCCGAGGGGTCGAGAGAGGTTTCCTAGTGTCAAAGTATTGAAGAAATCCATGCCTTCATCATTAGCCGGAAGTAACCAGGGCATGTTGGTACGAAGTTCTACAAAGTTGTTCTGGAATGAAGTCCCGGATAGAATAATCCGCCTTTTGGTACGAATTCAGCAAAGGCCTTCCAAATAGCGATATTCGGAAGGCTCTTGCTGAACTTTGTACCAAAAAGCGAATTATCCTATCTGGGACTCTGTTCCAGAACAACTTTGAAGAGCTTCGTATCATCATGCACATGTTACTTTCGCCTAATGATGAAGACATGGTTTTGTTGAATCCTTTGACACTAGGCAACCTCCCGACCCCTCGGCGATCCTCTCGAAGATGAGAGGAAGAAGAGGGTCGTCTAGGGGTCGAGGGTTCCAGGGTCGTCGAGGGTTCGAGGGGTCGAGGATCGCCGAGGGGTCGAGAGAGGTTTCCTAGTGTCAAAGTATTGAAGAAATCCATGCCTTCATCATTAGCCGGAAGTAACCAGGGCATGTTGGTACGAAGTTCTGCAAAGTTGTTCTGGAATGGAGTCCCGGATAGAATAATCCGCCTTTTGGTACGAATTCAGCAAAGGCCTTCCAAATAGCGATATTCGGAAGGCTCTTGCTGAACTTTGTACCAAAAAGCGAATTATCCTATCTGGGACTCCGTTCCAGAACAACTTTGAAGAGCTTCGTACCATCATGCACATGTTACTTTCGCCTAATGATGAAGACATGGTTTTGTTGAATCCTTTGACACTAGGCAACCTCCCGACCCCTCGGCGATCCTCTCGAACATGAGAGGAAGAAGAGGATAAAAAAAGAAGAGGAAGAAGAAAAAAAAAAGAGGAGAAGAAAGAATAGAGGAGTTCTTCTCCTCTATTCTTTCTTCTCTTTTTTTTCTTCTTCTTCCTCTGTTTTTATCGGGAACGAGGGTCGTCGAGGGACATAGATGTAGTGTCGTCGTTGTCGATATATACCCCCTCCCGATAGCTTACTATGATTAGGTAGCTAGTTCTACGTTTGGCACTAATATATCCATCTGTCATGTTTGAATAATAATTGCCATGTTGTAAATATTTGTAGAAACTATGGACACCGCCCTAGACGAAGCAAAAGAAGCGTTGTTGAGGGACATAATCGCAGAAGGAAGTGATGCCGTCTCATTGTTTCTCAACGAAACCGATGGTCTAGAAGGAGAGGGTGAACAAGCTGGCTACGGTGACCTAATGCCGGTGCAAGAAGAAGAACATGAGGACGGCTCTGGTGACCCAATGCCGGTGCAAGAAGGAGACCGTGATGACGGCTCCGGTGACCGAACCGAGTCCGGCCAGGTATATATATTAGTTAAGCCTGTGCTGAGTAGCTGATTGATGCATTCATTGTTTTGGTATGTACACATATTAATTAAGTCTTTGTTCTTTTTTCTAGCCCTCCGGACCGAGCACAACTTCGGTAAAGAGACGAGGCCCGAAGAAAAAGTTGAGCTCGGATGAACAGTCTGAGATCATAGCAATCGCGCCCGACGGCCAACCGATTGAACCCCTCAGGACAAAGAGCACATTTGTTGCTCAGTGCGGGGTTCTGGTTAGGGACAAGATCCCGATAAGCATCCAGCAATGGTTTAAGCCGGCTACAGAAGACCCTGAGGTGTCTTATGTCAATGATATGCAGAAAAATGATCTTTGGACTGAGCTGAAGTCAAATTTCACCCTACCGCCAGAGGATAATCCAGAGAACCCAGTTAAAGAGAAATTAATCAAGTCTTTTGCTCTTAAGAGGATGGCAGAACTATTCAGGAGGTGGAAGAAAGAGCTGAATAAGTTTGTCGAAAATAATGAGACACCAGAATTCAAGGGCAGATATGAGAAGATCAGAGATCACTGGCCCGCATTTGTGGCCCACAAGACATCGGAAATGAGTAAGAAGATGTCGGCGACAAACAAGCAAAATGCTGCGAAGAAGAAGCTTCACCATCGCACGGGGTCAGGTGGCTACCTCATAGCCCGGCCTAAGTGGTCCAAGACTGAGAATGATCAGGTTGATAAAGGGATCGAACCAGAGACAATTAACTGGCCAGACCGTTGCCGGACTTGGTTCTTCAGGGCTGGCGGAACCTTGGACCCTGTAACAGGGAAGTGCATTTGGACGAACGATCAAATGGACATACCAGTCAGGAAGCTTAAGCAGTATATGGAAGCAGCACAGGAAGGGACGTTCTTTCCAGACAAAGAGAACAACGAGCTCACAATGGCCCTCGGGAATCCTGAGCACCCTGGACGGACACGAGGCACGCCAGGCTCCATTCCGTGGAAGGTTGGGTTTCCTGACGCAGGCGGTTACAAATCCCATGAGAGGAGGAAAAAAGTGTAGCAAACCCAAATGCAGGCGCTGCAAGCAAGGGTAGACGCGATAGAGGAACGAGAAGCAAATCGCAGCTTTTCACTGCCGGCCGATTCCAGAAGGATATGCTAGGGTGATGGTGGATGAAATAACAGAGGGATTTGAGGACCTCCAGCTTGACCACCCTACCGGTGAAGGGGAGACTCGGCTGGGGTCTGCTCTGAAGACTCCATGCCTATGGCGGAAGGAGCTCATCAACCTTCCGAACTGGACGCCTCCGCCTCCTCCTCCTCCTCCGGCGAGTCAGGGCACTCCGCCTCCTCCTCTGGCGAGTGACGATCAGGGCCCTCGGCCGGCTCCTTCTCCGGCGCGTGGCGACACTCCGCCTCCTTCTCCGCCTGTGCCGACGCGCCCGAGCAGCCAACCTCCTCCTTCTCCGCCTCGTTAGCAAGGGCGGAAGAGACCTGCTGCCGCTCCAGCTGCTTCGGTGCGTCGTAGTCCTTCTCCTCCGCCTCGTAAGCAAGTAAAGAAGACAACCGCTCCGTCTACTCGGTCGGCGTCTAGCAGTACAACCAGAGGCGGGAGGACATACAGATTCGGTCCTTCTCTGAAAACTCCAGAGAAGTTAACATACGAGAGGACCCCGGAGGAGAACGCGAAGATCGCGCGAACCAAAGTGGATGACTAGTTTCAAGGGTTGAAAGCAAAGAGACATCCACCTCCGGAGGAGAAGGTAGATCCGGTGAAAGTGAAGCGCACTCTGGCTGCCCTGGCAAAACCACCCAAGTCTCCGCTGAAAGGCAACTATGAGCGCATTATTGCAAAGACATGGGCCGAAGCGGAGCGGTCGGGAAGTACAGTCAGTGAGCAAAGGCTGAAAGAACGACGAGCAGCTGGGAAACAAATTGCCCAGCTCGGCGAACAAGCGAAGCAATCGTGCCCCCCCCCCTCAAGGTGCCTAGCGACATCGTCGATCCGAGGATGGTGCCCGGTTATGGCAATGTTGACGATTACCTGCCCGACGATGTACATTATGATCCCATGGAGGTGCAGATACAAAGATACGAGTACGGGAAGCCTCTCGTCAAAGATAAAAAATCTTTAACAACGATGATGCGAAGATTACATGATTGGTACTTGAAAATCTGCAGAGAGTCTGGGGGGAGGAGTACTATGTATGCAAGAGTTAAACCGGAGCATGACCTCGTTGGAATTGAACTGTTGCCTATTCCATTTGAGGAGTTCTATCAGTTTTTCAATCAATTGGCCCTCGATAAAACAACGATCACCTGCTACTATCTGTAAGTACTACTACTTCTGTCATTAAGTCTCTCTATATAGCTCATCTCTTTCATTGCATGTATTTATAATTATCCTCACTATATTATGCAGAATGAAGATCGCCGAATTGAAGAAAAGACAAATCGGTGATATTGGGTTCGTTAACACATATCTCATAGATGCAACTAAGGTTGAACATCGTCCGGAGATACCGAGGCCAACTTGCTACGATCATTCCAAAAAAATGAAAACAAAGATATAATACTCTCTCCTTACAACTTCAAGTGAGTGTTACTGTCTTGTGCATATTCAGTTTCCCTTATATATTAGTCCAGGTTATAGTAATGTAATTGATGAGTTATGCATGCGTGTGCAGTTTCCACTATATTCTCCTAGAGATTAGGCTTGAGCAGGGAGTAGTAACCGTCTTGGACTCTAAACGAAAAGATCCCCAGGAGTATGCGGACATGACTGAAATCCTCAAGAAGTAAGTTAAATCGATCATTATCCACCATATCAGCAACTTTGTTCATTTCCTGATATCAAGTAATTGTTTTCTTTGTCCGGCAGGGTTTGGAGAAAATTCACCAAAAAAGTTTCGGGACTGCCGAAGGAGCTGGAATTTAGACACCCGAAAGTAAGTACTATAGTAGCATGTTCCGCGCATCTACTAGTGATTCAAGCGCTAGTTTCATCAATACCATTTAGCATTCTTGCTTATCAGTTTGATTGACCTCTATTTCTTGTAAAGTGGTTGTGGCAGGAACAAGGGAATGATTTCTGTGGATACTACGTCTGCGAGTCCATCCGCCACACGACCTGTGAGCGGGGCGGGTACTCTGACGAACAATATGAAGAACGTAAATAACAACATTCACAATTTTATTTTATTACCAACATTTGTATTGAGTTTCATTCATTCATATATATATATATATGTATTGACCCCCTTCTTCAAATTAGATGTTTCGGAAGCGGGATGAACTCCTAGCACCAGCTCGCATGCGAGCAATTCAAGAGGAATTGGCGGCATTCTTTCTTGACCAAGTGATCGCTGAAGACGGAGAATACTATGTGGACCATGAGTCCGTATGATTATATTTGTAAGAGATAATTATTGTATATATGTAGCCGGTAGTGTCGGATAGATATACGAGAACTTGTTGTTCGACCAATCTCTCGGAGAAGGAGAGGTGGTCGATATCACTTCTCTCTGTATGCATATATGTTCATGACGATCTTCTGTTTCCTTCGTTTGCTTACTAGCTAACTAGCGTGTCTAGTCCTCTCTATACGTATGTACAGTACGTAGCGTTGACCAAGCACGGACATAAGAGAGGACACTTCTCTCTATTAATTATAGCTAGCTAACACAATATATGAAACACCTAAATTAACCCCCCAAAAGCCCCAAACCCCCCCCCCTTTCAAAAAAAAAACAAAAACCCCAGCCACAGCGGGACTGACGCGTGAATGCCTATTGGTCCCGGTTGGTGCCACCAACCGGGACCAAAGGGTCTCCTGCCTGGGCTCTGCGCACTGCCCACGTGGAGGCCCATCAGTCCCGGTTCTGGATTGAACCGGGACTAAAGGGTCAGGGCATTAGTACCGACACTTTAGTCCCGGTTCAGGAACCGGGACTAAAGGCCCTTATGAACCGGGACTATAGGCCCTTTTTCTACCAGTGGTACATTGAATGTACTTGCAAGCTCACAATAACCAGAAGCATTCAAGACAAACAACAGCATGGCAATTATAGGTAAGCAGGAATTATCATGAGATCATCAGGATAACATGACATGAACAACTTGAACATGATACAGCTAGAACAATATGAGCATGGCATGAACATATAAATCTGACGATACTAGCGTGCAACATGATGACACTATATGCACCACATATTTTGCTCGGGTTACCTCGTAACCAACGCATGGATCACTTACCAACCTCGGACATCACACGATCATCTCAGGATCAAATCAAGCTTGGTATAAACAATACCGTAGTAATCATTAAATGACCATGAGGAGCTTGATCTTTACCCATGATTCTCGCACAACATCACGAATATCCAACAACTCGATATCCTCGATACCATGGTGATCATTCACGGATCACAAATGGAACCACTCTTGGCTCAACGGGTTACCTCGTAACAATACGGTAATCACTCCCGGATCACATAACAAACTTATCTCATCATCGAACCGAGGTTGTTATTAAGCACATCATTATTATTACTGTTGACCCACAGTGTGACCAACTACGAACTAGGCACTTATCCGCGAGCGCGACTATCGATAGATTTAATATACACTCTGCAGATGTAGCGCACTGTACCCACACTACGGAACCCATGGCCTCGCACTCTCATTCGGGTGGACCAACTGAAGGAAATATGCCCTAGAGGCAATAATAAAGTTATTATTTATTTCCTTATATCATGATAAAAGTTTATTATTCATGCTAGAATTGTATTAACCGGAAACATAATACATGTGTGAATACATAGACAATCAGAGTGTCACTAGTATGCCTCTACTTGACTAGCTCGTTAATCAAAGATGGTTATGTTTCCTAACCATGGACAAAGAGTTGTCATTTGATTAACGGGATCACATCATTAGTTGAATGATCTAATTGACATGACCCATTCCATTAGCTTAGCACCCGATCGTTTAGTATGCTGCTATTGCTTTCTTCATGACTTATACATGTTCCTATGACTATGAGATTATGTAACTCCCGTGTGCCGGAGGAACACTTTGTGTGCTACCAAACGTCACAACGTAACTGGGTGATTATAAAGGTGCTCTACAGGTGTCTCCAAAGGTACATGTTGGGTTGACGTATTTCGAGATTAGGATTTGTCACTCCGATCGTCGGAGAGGTATCTCTAGGCCCTCTCGGTAATGCACATCACTTAAGACTTGCAAGCATTGCAACTAATGAGTTAGTTGCGGGATGATGTATTACGGAACGAGTAAAGAGACTTGCCGGTAACGAGATTGAACTAGGTATTGGATACCGACGATGGGCCGCGCGCCCCTTCCCCCCCTTGGTCCGAATAGGACAAGGAGAGGGGGCCGGCCCCCCTTCCTCCTCTCTCTCCTCCGCGAATCCTATTCCAACTAGGAAAGGGGGGAGTCCTACTCCCAGAGGGAGTAGGACTCCTCCTGGCGCGCCTCCTCTTGGCCGGCCGCCGCCCCCCCCCCCCTTGAGCCTTTATATACAGAGGCAGGGGCACCCCCTAGAGACACAAGTTGATCCACGTGATCATATTCTTAGCCGTGTGCGGTGCCCCCTTCCACCATAGTCCTCGATAATATTGTTGCGGTGCTTAGGCGAAGCCCTGTGACGGTAGTACATCAAGATCGTCACCACGCCGTCATGCTGACGGAACTCTTCCCCGACACTTTGCTGGATCGGAGTCCGGGGATCGTCATCGAGCTGAACGTGTGCTAGAACTCGGAGGTGCCATAGTTTCGGTGCTTGATCGGTCGGACCGTGAAGACGTACGACTACATCAACCAAGTTAACGCTTTTGTTGTCGATCTACAAGGGTACGTAGATAACACTCTCCCCTCTCGTTGCTATGCATCACCATGATCTTGTGTGTGCGTAGGAAATTTTTTGAAATTAGTACGTTCCCCAATAGTGGCATCCGAGCCTAGGTTTTATATGTTGATGTTATATGCACGAGTAGAACACAAGTGAGTTGTGGGCGATATAAGTCATACTACTTACCAGCATGTCATACTTTGGTTCAGCGGTATTGTTGGACGAAGCGGCCCGGACCGACATTACGCGTACGCTTACGCGAGACCGGTTCTCCCGACGTGCTTTGCACATAGGTGGCTTGCGGGTGACAGTTTCTCCAACTTTAGTTGAACCAAGTGTGGCTACGCCCGGTCCTTGTGAAGGTTAAAACAGCACCAACTTGACAAACTATTGTTGTGGTTTTGATGCGTAGGTAAGATTGGTTCTTGCTTAAGCCCGTAGCAGCCACGTAAAACTTGCAACAACAAAGTAGATGACGTCTAACTTGTTTTTGCAGGGCATGTTGTGATGTGATATGGTCAAGACATGATGCTAAATTTTATTGTATGAGATGATCATGTTTTGTAACCGAGTTATCGGCAACTGGCAGGAGCCATATGGTTGTCGCTTTATTGTATGCAATGCAATCGCGCTGTAATGCTTTACTTTATCACTAAGCGGTAGCGATAGTCGTGGAAGCATAAGATTGGCGAGACGACAACGATGCTACGATGGAGATCAAGGTGTCGCGCCGGTGACGATGGTGATCATGACGGTGCTTCGGAGATGGAGATCGCAAGCACAAGATGATGATGGCCATATCATATCACTTATATTGATTGCATGTGATGTTTATCTTTTATGCATCTTATCTTGCTTTGATTGACGGTAGCATTATAAGATGATCTCTCACTAAATTATCAAGAAGTGTTCTCCCTGAGTATGCACCGTTGCGAAAGTTCTTCGTGCTGAGACACCACGTGATGATCGGGTGTGATAGGCTCTACGTTCAAATACAACGGGTGCAAAACAGTTGCACACGCGGAATACTCAGGTTATACTTGACGAGCCAAGCATATACAGATATGGCCTCGGAACACGGAGACCGAAAGGTCGAGCGTGAATCATATAGTAGATATGATCAACATAGTGATGTTCACCAATGAAACTACTCCATCTCACGTGATGATCGGACATGGTTTAGTCAATTTGGATCACGTAATCACTTAGAGGATTAGAGGGATGTCTATCTAAGTGGGAGTTCTTAAGTAATATGATTAATTGAACATAAATTTATCATGAACATAGTACCTGATAGTATCTTGCTTATGTATGTTTGATTGTAGATAGATGGCCCGTGCTGTTGTTCCGTTGAATTTTAATGCATTCCTTGAGAAAGCAAAGTTGAAAGATGATGGTAGCAATTACACGGACTGGGTCCGTAACTTGAGGATTATCCTCATTGCTGCACAGAAGAATTACGTCCTGGAAGCACCGCTGGGTGCCAGGCCTGCTGCTGGAGCAACACCAGATGTTATGAACGTCTGGCAGAGCAAAGCTGATGACTACTCGATAGTTCAGTGTGCCATGCTTTACGGCTTAGAACCGGGACTTCAACGACGTTTTGAACGTCATGGAGCATATGAGATGTTCCAGGAGTTGAAGTTAATATTTCAAGCAAATGCCCGGATTGAGAGATATGAAGTCTCCAATAAGTTCTCTAGCTGCAAGATGGAGGAGAACAGTTCTGTCAGTGAGCATATACTCAAAATGTCTGGGTATAATAATCACTTGATTCAAATGGGAGTTAATCTTCCAGATGATTGCGTCATTGACAGAATTCTCCAATCACTGCCACCAAGCTACAAGAGCTTCGTGATGAACTATAATATGCAAGGGATGAATAAGACTATTCCCGAGCTCTTCGCAATGCTAAAAGCTGCGGAGGTAGAAATCAAGAAGGAGCATCAAGTGTTGATGGTCAACAAGACCACTAGTTTCAAGAAAAAGGGCAAAGGGAAGAAGAAGGGGAACTTCAAGAAGAACAGCAAGCAAGTTGCTGCTCAAGAGAAGAAATCCAAGTCTAGACCTAAGCCTGAAACTGAGTGCTTCTACTGCAAGCAGACTGGTCACTGGAAGCGGAACTGCCCCAAGTATTTGGCGGATAAGAAGGATGGCAAGGTGAACAAAGGTATATGTGATATACATGTTATTGATGTGTACCTTACTAATGCTCGCAGTAGCACCTGGGTATTTGATACTGGTTCTGTTGCTAATATTTGCAACTCGAAATAGGGACTACGGATTAAGCGAAGATTGGCTAAGGATGAGGTGACGATGCGCGTGGGAAACGGTTCCAAAGTCGATGTGATCGCAGTCGGCACGCTACCTCTACATCTACCTTCGGGATTAATATTAGACCTGAATAATTGTTATTTGGTGCCAGCGCTAAGCATGAACATTATATCTGGATCTTGTTTGATGCGAGACGGTTATTCATTTAAATCAGAGAATAATGGTTGTTCTATTTACATGAGTAATATCTTTTATGGTCATGCACCCTTGAAAAGTGGTCTATTCTTATTGAATCTCGATAGTAGTGACACACATATTCATAATGTTGAAGCCAAAAGATGCAGAGTTGATAATGATAGTGCAACTTATTTATGGCACTGCCGTTTAGGTCATATCAGTGTAAAGCGCATGAAGAAACTCCATACTGATGGACTCTTGGAACCACTTGATTATGAATCACTTGGTACTTGCGAACCGTGCCTCATGGGCAAGATGACTAAAACGCCGTTCTCTGGAACTATGGAGAGAGCAACAGATTTGTTGGAAATCATACATACAGATGTATGTGGTCCAATGAATATTGAGGCTCGTGGCGGATATCGTTATTTTCTCACCTTCACAGATGACTTAAGCAGATATGGGTATATCTACTTAATGAAACATAAGTCTGAAACATTTGAAAAGTTCAAAGAATTTCAGAGTGAAGTTGAAAATCATCGTAACAAGAAAATAAAGTTTCTACGATCTGATCGTGGAGGAGAATATTTGAGTTATGAGTTTGGTGTACATTTGAAACAATGCGGAATAGTTTCGCAACTCACGCCACCCGGAACACCACAGCGTAATGGTGTGTCTGAACGTCGTAATCGTACTTTACTAGATATGGTGTGATCTATGATGTCTCTTACTGATTTACCGCTATCGTTTTGGGGTTATGCTTTAGAGACGGCCGCATTCACATTAAATAGGGCACCATCAAAATCCGTTGAGACGACGCTTTATGAACTATGGTTTGGCAAGAAACCAAAGTTGTCGTTTCTGAAAGTTTGGGGCTGCGATGCTTATGTGAAAAAGCTTCAACCTGATAAGCTCGAACCCAAATCGGAGAAATGTGTCTTCATAGGATATCCAAAGGAGACTATTGGATACACCTTCTATCACAGATCCGAAGGCAAGACTTTTGTTGCTAAGTTCGGAAACTTTCTAGAGAAGGAGTTTCTCTCGAAAGAAGTGAGTGGGAGGAAAGTAGAACTTGACGAGGTAACTGTACCTGCTCCCTTATTGGAAAGTAGTGCATCACAGAAAACTGTTTCTGTGACACCTACACCAATTAGTGAGGAAGCTAATGATAATGATCATGAAACTTCAGAACAAGATACTAATGAACCTCGTAGATCAACCAGAGTAAGATCCGCGCCAGAGTGGTATGGTAATCCTGTTCTGGAAGTCATGCTACTAGATCATGATGAACCTACGAACTATGAAGAAGCGATGGTGAGCCCAGATTCCGCAAAATGGCTTGAAGCCATGAAATCTGAGATGGGATCCATGTATGAGAACAAAGTGTGGACTTTGGTTGACTTGCCCGATGATCGGCAAGCGATTGAGAATAAATGGATCTTCAAGAAGAAGACTGACGCTGACGGTAATATTACTGTCTACAAAGCTCGACTTGTCGCAAAAGGGTTTCGGCAAGTTCAAGGGGTTGACTATGATGAGACCTTCTCACCCGTAGCGATGCTTAAGTCTGTCCGAATCATGTTAGCAATTGCCGCATTTTATGATTATGAAATTTGGCAGATGGATGTCAAAACTGCATTCCTGAATGGATTTCTGGAAAGAAGAGTTGTATATGATGCAACCGGAAGGTTTTGTCGATCCAAAGGGAGCTAACAAAGTGTGCAAGCTCCAGCGATCCATTTATGGACTGGTGCAAGCCTCTCGGAGTTGGAATAAACGCTTTGATAGTGTGATCAAAGCATTTGGTTTTATACAGACATTTGGAGAAGCCTTTATTTACAAGAAAGTGAGTGGGAGCTCTGTAGCATTTCTGATATTATATGTGGATGACATATTACTGATTGGAAATGATATAGAATTTCTGGATAGCATAAAGGGATACTTGAATAAGAGTTTTTTTAATGAAAGACCTTGGTGAAGCTGCTTACATATTAGGCATAAAGATCTATAGAGATAGATCAAGACGCTTAATTGGACTTTCACAAAGCACATACCTTGACAAGATTTTGAAGAAGTTCAAAATGGATCAAGCAAAGAAAGGGTTCTTGCCTGTGTTACAAGGTGTGAAGTTGAGTTAGACTCAATGCCCGACCACTGCAGAAGATAGAGAGAAAATGAAAGATGTTCCCTATGCTTCAGCCATAGGCTCTATCATGTATGCAATGCTGTGTACCAGACTTGATGTGTGCCTTGCTATAAGTCTAGCAGGGAGGTACCAAAGTAATCCAGGAGTGGATCACTGGAGAGCGGTCAAGAACATCCTGAAATACCTGAAAAGGACTAAGGATATGTTTCTCGTATATGGAGGTGACAAAGAGCTCGTTGTAAACGG
This sequence comes from Triticum urartu, assembly GCF_003073215.2. NCBI lineage: Eukaryota > Viridiplantae > Streptophyta > Magnoliopsida > Poales > Poaceae > Triticum > Triticum urartu. Next base: position 2,393,663 of record NC_053028.1, on the reverse strand, counting down.
TTACGTTGATGCAAGCTTTGACACTGATCCGGACGATTCTAAATCGCAAACCGGATACGTGTTTCCATTAAACGGTGGAGCTGTCAGTTGGTGCAGTTCTAAACAAAGCGTCGTGGCGCTGCTTTCTTCATGACTTATACATGTTCCTATGACTATGAGATTATGTAACTCCCGTGTGCCGGAGGAACACTTTGTGTGCTACCAAACGTCACAACGTAATTGGGTAATTATAAAGGTGCTCTACAGGTGTCTCCAAAGGTACATGTTGGGTTGACGTATTTCGAGATTAGGATTTGTCACTCCGATCGTCGGAGAGGTATCTCTGGGCCCTCTCGGTAATGCACATCACTTAAGCCTTGCAAGCATTGCAACTAATGAGTTAGTTGCGGGATGATGTATTACGGAACGAGTAAAGAGACTTGCCGGTAACGAGATTGAACTAGGTATTGGATACCGACGATCGAATCTCGGGCAAGTAACATACCGATGACAAAGGGAACAACGTATGTTGTTATGCGGTCTGATCGATAAAAGATCTTCGTAGAATATGTAGGAACCAATATGGGCATCCAGGTCCCGCTATTGGTTATTGACCGGAGACGTGTCTCGGTCATGTCTACATTGTTCTCGAACCCGTAGGGTCCGCACGCTTAAGGTTTCGATGACAGTTATATTATGAGTTTATGCGTTTTGATGTACCGAAGGTTGTTCGGAGTCCCGGATCTGATCACGGACATGACGAGGAGTCTCGAAATGGTCGAGACATAAAGATTGATATATTGGAAGCCTATGTTTGGATATCGGAAGTGTTCCGGGTGAAATCGGGATTTTACCGGAGTACCAGGAGGTTACCGGAACCCCCCGGAGATATATGGGCCTTAGTGGGCCTTAGTGGAAGAGAGGAGAGGTAGCCAGAGATGGGCCGCGCGCCCCTTCCCCCCCTTGGTCCGAATAGGACAAGGAGAGGGGGCCGGCCCCCTTCCTCCTCTCTCTCCTCCGCGAATCCTATTCCAACTAGGAAAGGGGGGGGGGAGTCCTACTCCCGGAGGGAGTAGGACTCCTCCTGGCGCGCCTCCTCTTGGCCGCCCCCCCCCTTTGAGCCTTTATATACGGAGGCAGGGGCACCCCCTAGAGACACAAGTTGATCCACGTGATCATATTCTTAGCCGTGTGCGGTGCCCCCTTCCACCATAGTCCTCGATAATATTGTAGCGGTGCTTAGGCGAAGCCCTGCGACGGTAGTACATCAAGATCGTCACCACGCCGTCGTGCTGACGGAACTCTTCCCCGACACTTTGCTGGATCGGAGTCCGGGGATCGTCATCGAGCTGAACGTGTGCTAGAACTCGGAGGTGCCGTAGTTTCGTTGCTTGATCGGTCGGACCGTGAAGACGTACGACTACATCAACCAAGTTAACGCTTCCGTTGTCGATCTACAAGGGTACGTAAATCACACTCTCCCCTCTCGGTGCTATGCATCACCATGATCTTGCGTGTGCGTAGGAATTTTTTTGAAATTACTACGTTCCCCAACACCAACGGCGTTCCCACAAAACTGTCCTACTGCCATGACACCCTCCCGCCCCCTCCGACAAACTCCCCTCTGGGATAAGTCCTGGGTGGCCACATGTCTACCAAAGACACCAACGGCCACCGTCGTGGCAAAACATAAACGGTCCCAAACGGGGACAAGGATCGATACTCAACAACAGGCACCGAAGGCTTATGCCGTCCTACCTGATCAGGGTAGAGCCCGCGCATAACCTTCTCGCCTTGGAGGCACCGGCAAGAGGCATGACAATAGACTCAGTTAGGGCCTTCCCATAAGGCAAGCGTGGTTGCACTGGTCAGCTCGATATGGTGGCACCATGACTCAGCCAACAATTGTTCAAGTTCAATTTAATCCGGTTAAACTTGAATGCAAATATGCTGAGCCATGATAAAATAACATGATGCAATTACAATGCATGAGCATGATATCAACCTAGGCATGGGGGTGCAACATAACTATCCACCACATCAACGACGAATCATATCCAACTGAGCAGAGCATGATGACGAGCATGAATATTACAAGTATAACACTACTCATAACATAACATGATCATAGCATCAATAATAAATACCATGCAAGAACACATCAATAACATAATTGAGTAAATACTTAACCGATTAACAGCAAAGGAACAATGCCTATCAACGGTGCTCGGTAATCGTCGTTAGTCATGCACCGAAGAACATGACCAACCCAACATGTACTATTATCAAGCATGGCAATATGAAAGTAATACTAGCAAGTAGTTTGTGATAACAAAGTGCAAGAAAACATAGCATGACGGTAATCACCGATCCATAAGCATAACCGAAATAACGACATCAGTAGCAAAACAAGCATACAGTTATTAAAGATTCAAGTTGAAAACCAATGCAACTGCATGGCTGTCATGCAAATGGTGGTTGTGGCTTGCCTGGAGATGAAGAATACACCGGGGAGAAGTGCGGTGAAGCCGCGGAAAGGTTCACTGGAGGGGATTGATTAATGGCAAGGGAAAAATGGTCATTTTCATAATGTCAAAACATGGTGAAAATGAGACCAAAAGAACGGGCTCGATGCAACGAAGACGTGGGCTTTGGAATCACCTCATTTGGAGTTAGGAGCAAAAAGATATGAAGTGTTTTCTGCGAGGGACCTATCTGTATTGAAAATATTTTCAAACAGGGCCTGGACAGAAAAACAGAAAGCGTACTTTAAATAATACGCCTTTGCTTGAGGCAAAACGCATTCCTGGATGAAACAGATCGGAAATATGCTTTTAGAAAAGGAAAACGTACTTCCGCATGAAGCAGAGGAGAAATACGCATTCTGAAAACGAAAACGTACTCGCGGGTTTACACATCCACTTAATCCAGTCAGCAAGATGCGGGGCCGACCTCGTCTCGCTGACATGCGGGGCCCGCGGCCAGCTGGCAGGGAGGGCATCGTCTCCTTCTTCTCTCCGCTCGTGCCCGCCCTTGGCCAAGGCAGAGCCGGCGCCCGACGGCGACTGCGAGCAGCTCCGGCACCCTCCCGCGCCGTGCCACCTACCGAAGTGCTCAGCGGGATGAGCCGCATCTCCCTAGACCCTTGGTTTTTGCGAAGGGGTCAAGGTCGAGCAGGGCTCCCACGGCGGCGGACGACGGTGTCGGGAGATGATGGAGCTCGCGGACAGAGGCCATCGGAGGAGGGGGGAAGTTGCTGGGGAGGTTCGCCGGTGACTAGGTGGAGCTCTAGTGGTGGTGGAATGAAGAGAGAGGCTCGGCCTCGCCACAATTTCAAAGGAGTGCCGCGTCGGCCATGACGGCGATGGCGAGCATAGAGATCTTCTCGAGCTCGGGCTAGAGGTGGGGAGGGGGAGAGGAGTGCGGTGGATGCGATGGTGTGCTAGGGGTGGCCTTTATATAGGCGTGGTCAAGGAGGGGAGGCCGTGGACGCGTGTTCGTGGCTCTGGTGCCGCCGCTCGCGTCCGTCCACGCTCTAGCGACGGCCAGCGAGCACGGGATGGCACGGGACCACGACGAGGGAGGTGCGACGAGCTACAGAGGCGCACAGGGACGAGCAGAGCTCGGGTACAAGAGGAGGAAGACGCCGCGGCGCGAACAGAGCCGGTCGGCGCACTGTGTTCTCATGGGCGTTCGGCCGCGAGCGTCGGTGAGGAAGCGGACGGAGGGGGAGAGGGGTCCAGGGGAATGGAAACGACGCGGGCTAGCTGCTGGACACGCTCACGCGCGCGAAGACGACGAGAGGAGGAGGGGCCCGAGCAAGAAACCACCCAGCTCGCGTCCATGGCATGCCAGAGGGATGGTCACCGCGTGAGCTGGCGAGTATCAGGTTCCAAAGGCTGGAAAATGTTGTCTAGTGGTAAGTTCTTCCAGGGTACATTGTAAATGCTGTGGTAGATCGATGAAAAACTCTCTAGTTAAATGGTAAGTGAGCTCTGAAGTTTACTGCAGTAAACTTGGCCGTGCTCCGCTGATCAACAGGAATTTGATTGGGCCAAATGGATTTGTCTGGGGTGATTAGCTTAGGAAGGACTATAATCCTGGAGATTTTGAGAGGATTTGGACCAAGATACACCATAGTTGCTTCACAACTGCATATTTAGTCCAGAATCAAGATCGGGAAGGTGCACTCACATGGAGTATCAACTTGATCTGACATTTGGCAAGGCCTAAGGATTTGGACATAGTGATATGCTGTAAAAATTTCATAAGAATTGAATTAACCAAAATGGTACTTGTTTCACACACATCAACTCTGTCCAGGAACTTGCAAAACTTCTATAGAAATATTTTCTTGATTAATTGGTCCCAAATTTGGTGGAGAGAGTTTTTGTGGTCACGAGAATGCTCTGGTAAATTTTCAGGAGAAATGAAGCAATATATAATGTACTTGCTTCACAATCTGAAAATATTGACAGAAGCAAAGATTTGGTCCTGTGCTCATATAGATCAAGGGATGGAGCTGAAATTTGGAGGAGTGTAAAGATATGAGCACATTAAGGAGTGTGCGAAATTTCAACTCATTTGGGTACTCCTAGCTAGCACTTCCTTCACAATGCCTTCTGTCTGACAGAAAGTTTGAAAATTCACTGAGGAAGATGGGCTTGGCAAATAAAGTTGAATTTTTTCATAAGGAAATTATTTGGACATAAAAGAATGCCCAAAAAGTTTGGGAGCAAACAAGATAATATAAATGACACTTCCTTGACAAAGTGCCACTCTGGACAGAAATGAAGAATAATTATTAGGGAATTATTTTTGGGCTAGGACAGGATAGTTTGGGCATATTTGATAAATATATGACCCAAAGGAATTATGAGAATTATTTGGGATATTTTGGATGGACAGAAATATAGGTTGCTTCACAACCTACGGCAGACATGGTTATTCCTTTAATAGAAAAAAAGGAATATTCCTGAGAAAAAGAAATTAGGGTTTGGTCAAGCAGTGAAGTGACATGATACTTGGGAAATATTTGAGGATGATGAGTCACTTGGGAGAAGAAATTAGGATGATCCCCCAGGTTGCAAGGCCACAGATCCACTCCAAAAACAAAAATAGAGCAAAAACCAATAAATCAAAAGAAAAAGAAAAGGGCCAAAAACCAGGCTGTTACAACTCTTACCCCCTTAAAGATATCTCGTCCTCGAGATTTGGTTGCTCAGGGAACAAGTATGACTTGAGGACACCGTTTCCAACTCGGGTATCCTTTCCCTTTATTTATTGTGCCCCCAAGAATTTCAGATGATCAACTTCCCTTGCTCTGGGGGTGGTTCACTTCACCTATCCCAAATCCTGACAGTTTTTTTCTCATATACCATATCCTTTTGCTGACGTTGATTTTCTCATATCTGCGATGATTTCCAATGAATCTGAGTATAAATTTCCTTTTTCCATGAAAACTTTTTTACTTCTGCTACCGGGTTACTCAAATAAATGCAGGTCTTCTGGTTTCAATAAATGTTGAGAATTAATCATGGCCATCTTCTGACGGAATCTGACTGCTCATAGGTGGTACTGATTTGATTTATTGCTTTGGCTCAAGCATGAGATATGTACCAAAGATTCGACTGCCTTTTGTCCTGAGCAATATAACGGGGTATGGAGTTATAGCTGTGTCATACCTCAAATATTTACATCTTGAGACTGGCCCGACAGGGGGCTGACGGACAATTGCTTTTTCCTGACAGGCTGACCGTGTACTTGATTCCGACGGTGAGTATACCGGGTCTGAGCTGATTGTTCGGCTTTTGATTTTCTCATTTTGTCGGTATACCCATTTGGATTTTTCCACACTAACCATTCCAAGCGGGTCGGCGGGATATGAAATCCTTGTAAAACAGAGTAGGCCTCTAAGGGTATGCCCTTGGTGGATCCATATGGAATTACGGCCTCCAACTGATTTGGGTATCCGGACCCTGATGGTCGTGCAAAAATCATCATACCTTTGCTGTTAGTCTCACCCTTTAACGGTCATGATTTTCTTTGTCAGGATATCTTACTGAAATAACTTGGACACACCTGTCCTTGATTCTTTGTATGACCATGGTTGTGGCTAATGCAATATTTTTTTGTCATTATTCCTGGTGCTTGGGGTCTGCACGTATATGACATATACACGGGGCTTGTAGCTGTACATAGCTCATTGTTGAGGCCAACCATACAAGAGGGTGACAAGAGTTCATGAGATCTCCTGGTCAGTGCGAGAATATTGGCCTTGGTGGCCCCTGTCAAGACTGTTGATTTTGTGATGTCTTATCCAGATCTTGTAGATCCTTCTATTACATAAGATGTGTATCTCTGCTTATCTTCATTTGCATGATTCATGAGGCTGTGGGATCCGTACTTTCCTTAGGTATATCTGTTGGATCCTTGCCACATCTCGTATGAGTGACTGACATGACCTGGGATGCATTCTCACCATATATAAGAATCATATGCAACCAAACACTTGATTCTTGAGGTAGGCATATGTTTTGACTGAATTGTACCTCTGACAAAATTATTGCAAATCTGATCTTTGAACTGCACTGTCATATACTGGCAACTCACGGGGTCATCTCTTGTAGCAATACTAAATACGACATGCGGTGTCGTACTGAAGAAGGCAAGGTGTCGTGGGTTGAAAGCTATCCGAGTAACTTACATGTCCGAGGATGCATTCTCACCGCATAGGTGGAAAGATATGTAGCCGAACACTTGATTTTTGAAGCAGACATATGCCTTGACTGACTTGTACTTCTGACCAAAAATATTCTTGATCCGACTCTTGAGATGTACTTCCATATATTGCCAAATCACCGCATAATGTCTGAGGACGGTGCAATAGTGTGGTACTGACGCGGATTGAGTGGCTTACGAGTGAAGCCATCCGAGTAGCTTGACACGAAGCTTGGTCTGATTACGACTGAAGCCTGAGTTTCGTACTTGAGAAGCTTCTCCTTGGGGTTCGCTTGTTGAGAAAAATTCATTCCCGCCTATCAGAAGCTTTTATCAAGGTATCTTGCTGAGAAAGACCGGGTATCTTGGACCGGAATTTGTCCATATATTGTACTGAGAAAAATTGAGGAGCCTTGCACCATAAGCTTTTTGCGATAGCGCGTAGAGGAAGACTGAGTTTCTCATATTCAAAACTTCATACTATGATATGCATACTGGAAACCACACTTACACCCATAATATTCTGCGGCTGATTACATGCATGAGAAATTTTATTTGACTGTCTTCCTTGATCATAGCACATTCTGACTTTCTTTCGGAGTATAACATCTTTCAAGCATAATTCATTGCTGAGTCAAAACTTTGTATATGATCCATACCTTTGACTGAAAATATACCGTTGATCTTGTACCTGACTTGTCTTGCTGCTGACTTGATCATTACTGCTGTGAGGATTTGGTACTGATGTAGACTTGAGTTTATCCGTGCTGTTGTGAGGAGTGCCCACTAATGCAAAATTGATTATCAGCCTCAAGATCAGAGTTTTCCCATTTCACTGCAGTCGGCTGAGAATTCCATTCTGTTTAGCTGAGTTTCCAAATATTTAAACTCCTTGTTGCTTCTTTGAGTCCGGTGTCGGTTGATGAGCAACTCTTTATAGAGGAAAAATAATGTAACACCGGGGCCCAAAAAGAAAGAAGCAAAAGAAAACTCAACTAAACAAAAGCACACAACAACAATCAATTCACACACAATCAATGTCACATATTACTACTAGTCACACAATATGCATGCCTACTTAAGCACACAAATCTCGCGGGATCTCTGGTTCTACGATCTAGCATGCTGTGACGGTGTGCACGGGGACGAATAAATGTGTGGAAGAATTGTTGTAAACAGCGCTACACTAAGTGCTAGCTTAGCCAGGTAGCAACCTGGACTAGCTCGGAGGCGAGGACACACTCGGTAATCATGTAGTAGGACACGAAGGTCGCAACCACATTATTATCAAGCGGACGGAAAAAGATCCATACTCGTCCAAGAAATAGGAAAACAGGGGAAAACTGAGGCTGCTGACATTGCCCTTTCTTGATAACTAAGATCATTAAGGGTTGCCAACACGACAAAATGAAAGGGCAATTCGGGATAGAAGCATGTCCATCACGGAAACGATGGTGGGGCTGAAAGAAAGACATCGGCGCGATTCCTGAGAACCATTTTTGCAAACAGTGTCCGGATCACTTGGCATCACTCTGCTGGGATAGAAATGACACCAAACACCGAAGAACGAGCAAGAAAAGAAAACTGGAGAAATGCAAAGGCTGAGCTGTAGTGGATCCGAACCGATACCAGCTACACTCACATGGAGTATCAACTTGATCTGAAATTTGGCAAGGACTAAGGATTTGGACAGAGTAAGATGCTGTAAAAATTTCATAACAATTTGATTAACCAACATGGTACTTGTTTCACACACATCAACTCTGTCCAGGAACTTGCAAAAATTCTAGAGGAATATTTGCTTGATTAATTGGTCCCAAATTTGGTGGAGAGATGTTTTATGGTTATGAGAATGCTTTGGTAAATTTTGAGGCAAAATGAAGCAATATATAATGTACTTGCTTCACAATCTGAAAATATTGACAGAAGCAAAGATTTGGTCCTGTGCTCATATATATCAAGGGATGGAGCTAAAATTTGGAGGAGTGTAAAATTATGAGCACATTAAGGGGTGTGCAAAATTTCAACTCATTTGGGTACTCCTAGATAGCAGTTCCATCACAATGCCTTCTGTCCGACAAAAAGTTTGAAAATTCACCGAGGAAGATGGGCTAGGCAAATAAATTTGAATTTTTGCATAAGGCAATTATTTGGACATAAAAGAATGCACAAAAAGTTTGGGAGCAAACAAGATAAGTTAAATGACACTTCCTTCACAAAGTGCCACTCTGGACGAAAATGAAGAATAATTATTGGGGAATTATTCTTGGGCTAGAACAGGAAAGTTTGGGCATATTTGAGCAATATATGACCCAAAGGAATTATTAGAATTATTTAGGAATTTTTGGATGGACAGAAATATAGGTTGCTTCACAACCTAGGGCAGACATGGTTATTCCTTTAATAGAAAAAAGGAATGTTCTGAGAAAAAAAATTAGGGTTTGGTCAAGCAGTGAAGTGACATGATACTTGGGAAATATTGATGATGAGGCACTTGGGAGAAGAAATGAGGATGATCCCCGGGGTTGCAAGGCGACATATCCACTCAAAAAGAAAAACTGAGCAAAAACAAATAAATCAAAAGAAAAAGAAAAAGACCAAAAAACCAGGCTGTTACAGTGGTTTTGACCTGGGTGGGGCCTCCTTGTCAGGTCTCTCTCTCTCCGTTCGCCACACCCCACTCGACCTCGCCTCGCTCCTCCGCGGCGTCGACTCCGCCGCCATCCACCCCGTCGCCGCTCTAGCCGCGCGCCTGCACCGCCCCGCCTCCTCCCCGAGCTTGCGCCTGAAATTAAATTTGGTTGCCTAGATTTAGAAAATTTGTATACCTGACTATTTCTACATTGCTAGGGATAGGAAGGTTCTACATATTTCATTGAGCACCTCCAGTACAAACAAGCAAGCAAATCAATTGTGTGCCCGCAGATCTGTACATCTCATGCTTCATGCTCAAATCACTGGGGCTGCAAGAGAAGCAAACAGAGTTCAGTGGGATATCCCATTCCTCAAGAGGAATACTGATGATAAATTGAGATGGAAAAGTGTATCTATATACCTACTAATAAAGCAAGATGTGTTTCTCCAATTTTTCCATCCGTTCATCGTCCAATTTTTGTTTTTCTATCTGAGGTGGTACTAAATTTTTGTGCGTCCGTATTTTACCAATCCAGATTTTCGTACTTGGGCCGCACACGCTGTGGCCCAGCTAAGCCAGCCCACGTATTTCCTTGCCCATAAAGCTCTAAAAACTCTATTAGTCACCTGATGCGGCAGATAGTCAGAGCGTCGCACAGGTCACCTCAAACGATGCCGGCCCGTTTTGTTTTTCCTTCCAAATTTATTTTTAATTTTACCTTATTTCCTAATTAAAACTTTTCAAAAAAGGTTCGAATTTTTAATGAAAGTTTCGAAAAATGTTCAGGATTACAATATTGTGTTCCCGTTTTTAAAAGTGTTGGGAAAAATAATTTTTTCTCTTTCTGATTTTTTTCGAAATTCAGGACATATTCATAAAAATTCCATTTTTTGCGTTTTCAAAAATTGTTTAGGATTTTCAGAAAAAATGAAAAATATCTACATTCGAAAAATATTCTTGTTTTAGTGAAATGGTCATAGATTCAAAATAAATTCCGTGTTTAAAAACAAATTTTATAAAAAAATTCTGAATTTTCCAAACATGTTCCATTTCCAAAAGTTAGTCACGATTTCAAAATATTTGTGTTTTCATAAAAGGTTCATGTCTTCATAAAAGTTATGTATACAAGAGAGGCTGCTGAACTGATATGATCTTAGCAAGTAGCCCGAAGTAAAAGAAATGTGGGTTGGGGCTTGAATGTTCAATGCCATGACCTGGGTTTAAGCGTGCATGGCCTTGACTTTGGGTCCCTGTTTATTATACTGCTGGGGTGGCTGTCAAAAAATTTTATTAAAAGAAAGGAAATGTGACGAGGAAAGATGAAAGTGACATCAGTGCTTTTCTTAATGTGATCCTGATGCTTTTCAAGAATGTGTTTGCCCTATATAAAAAGTTTTAAGTACTTCTTGTTGGCTAGTTTTTTTATTCATTGTGTTGCATTGGCTAGAAAACATAGATTTACAAAAAAATTCCGATAAAGGGCGCCATTTATTGACTCATAATGTAGCATCGAGGGATACAATCACAATGAGTACACCCGGCTTGTGCATAACTACGATGCACACAGCCAACACACACACGATCACATCGGCAGAGAGCAAAGTCATACAAGACCGAAGCTATGCCTAGGTGAAGGGAAAAAAGAAAAAAGTCACATAGATTTCAATAGATACATATGCATATTTATCATTTATCATTTATCATTCATTCTATTTCCTGTTATCTTTTCTTGTACACCAGCCTTGATGAATCTTCTGACTTGGTTTCCCTAAAGAGAACCAATGGTTCCCTGGTTTGCCAAGAGGCCAAGAAAAGGAGAAAGGTTAGCAAACCCGAACCTGAAGTTCTTACGGTACAAATTGATTAAATCTTCCACTGATTTTGTCCCGTTTAAGTATTTAATTTCTGTCTGGCACAGAGCCTCCAGTAATTAATACCAACTTGAGATGTTTGCTTGTGGTGCATGTTTATTTTGCAGTACATTTCTGGATAGACTTTTACATATGAACTGAATGGTTAAATTTTGCCATTTTTTATTTGTTTGGCCTGACTAATAATTTCTCATGTTTGATACGATTCAAAGAAACTGCTCTTGTTTAAAAACACATATTCTTATACATGGTCCAGTTCCCCTATTCACACGAGATGTTTCCAATTGCTAAAGATACCCCTATTAAGCAAAATGATGCTGCATCAATTGCTCTGAACTTGGTTTCTCAATCTAATCAAACTGACCTGCGATCCCGAGACGCCACATTAGACAATTTTCATGTAAGTTAAGGTTCAAATTATAATATCTGACGTTTGATGTTCTATTTACATATACTGCCTTATATATGCATGATGAATGACTTAGATTTTTAGGTATGTATGCTAGATGCTTTTCTGCTATTTCAAGCAATAATCAAATAAGCATGCTTTAATATTAGAACCCTATAAGCAACTTACCATATATCTCCAATGCTCATGTGTTTTCTCTTTTCGGATATCACCTTTTGCCCTGCTTTATGTACTACTTGTGCCTCAATAGCAAGCAACATCTCTCCCCTTTAAGTCTGTATCTCGATACTGTATTTTTTTTATGCCATGAGATCTGGTTAGCTGTACACTCTACATTTACCTGCTGCCTGAAGAGCGGTTAGGAGTAGCATAGGGTGTTTGTGTTGCTTGTGTAGACGTGTAGGGTGTTGTTTGTTGTACGAAATCGGCACTTTCTTGACCAACTTTTTGCATATATTTGCTTCTCCTCTTTGTGAAAAGACACGCAAATGCTTGTTTTCATGTTATCTGAAGTAAGCCATACATATGAGGTTGAAACTTTGTTGCTGATGCTTGTGTTTGCCTACAGCGGAGCCAAGATGATTCGTCGCCTCTGTCTGGAACGTGTATTTTACCCGAGAGGAAAACTCTACCTCCAGAAATGGAGAAAAAAGTTGATGAGAAAGTCAAGTCTGAATTTCCTATCTATGTGGGAGAAATGACAGCAACTTCCACCAAGTATAGGGATGATAAAAATAAGAGAGGAGAGGTACCACCGCCTGTTATGGTGAGTTTACATACTCATTTATTCAATCACATTATTGACTTTGTTATTGTTTTTGCAAATTAAACATTGGTTAGAAGCATTGGAATGATCTCATTTAAATTATCTGTTCATCTAAATATGTGAACTTGTATTTCTGAACAGTACTTGTCCAAAAAATTTGAAAAATGGCTCCCCTGCCGGAATGGAAAACTTTTCCTTGAGAGAGAGGACAATAAGCAAGTTGAAACCAAATTCCGTGTTGGAAGTGGTAAGAGTATGGCTTCTATTCACAGTGGGTGGAAGGAGTTTCTTGATAAGAATAATCTGGATCCGAAGGTGGGGGATGTGTGTCTCTTTGAAGCGAGAGATAAAAATAGGAATAGGCAGACACTGAGGGTCCATCTGATTCGGAGGTGTAGCTATTGTTTTCTGCTTCACTATCTTTGTTTCCTGCCTCTTGAAACCAGAGCTGACCCCCCCGTGCCATGCAGGGGGCCCCTCCAGAAGAAGAAGATGCACGCCCCCGACTCGAGTGGGGCCACAGCATCCACCGAGCCCTCACCAAAGGCGCCTGCTGAGGAGACCCATGCGCCCCCGGCGGGAGTGAGGAGACCGCCCTCCGTTCTACGGCGGAGTCGGGGCATACAGTGACTGAAGAGGATCATGTGACTTCTCCCCAGCCGCACGAAGACTTGCCTTCTCCAGCCTCGCGAGGGGGAGGAGGTGCCATGCGTGGTGAGAATCGTCGACTCCAAGCGCGACTCAACAATGTTGTTTCTTTAGATACTACGAAGAAGGCGCTCGAAGACAAGGACAAGGCACTTGCTGATGCGAGGGAGAAGATGGCCAAGTTGGTGAAGAAAATAAGAGAATTTTTAGAAAAGGAGAAAATAAGAGAATTGAATGGTAATTCAATTTTGTCTTCTTTGCAGAATTAACCGAGGATGTCAAGCAAAACCTCTTGAAGTAGTGGACGTCTCGACGGAGTCAAGGTACACCACAGAACTCATGTTGATCTGTACGTATATTTTTCTTCTGAATACATGTTCATTTAATTGATCCCTCCTCCCACTTCCATGTCATGTCATCCTGGGAATAGGAGATTACGTGGTTTGTATGTTTTGGTTCTTGGATATTGCTTCGTTGTGGCTGTTTTGCTTGGCTAGCAGAGCACACAAAGCTCTTTTTGTGCCAAGCTGTTTGCTTGAGATACATTGTGATTGACTGATTGAGTTATTGGTTCATTCTTGTAGGCGTGTGGAAATTATGATGGATGTTGCCGTTCATGGAAAATAAGGTTCCGACCGGCGAGAAAGCCACATATAACCTCAAAAACACTTGGTTCCTGCCGTATTTGTTATCTCATGTTTTATCTCCCTACCCGCACTGCTTATTCTGAATTGCAACCGGCAAATATGACCATGTGTATTCAGATTTCTGTGGCAACAAGCGTTCTCTACTTATTTGTTTTTTCAGTTAGCTTTTGCATTGACCGATGTTTAATGATGTGAAGATGTTAGCAATATATATATCTTCAGGGGACAATCATTGTTATTCTTAATTGTGTTTTGTATCAGGCACTGGCTCCGTTTCTCATATGAAAAGAAACCTTTTTTATAACATAATTTGTTTGGTATATATTTTTGTTTCACCTTTTACGGATTGAAAACCTGCACATGTATTTTTGCTGAATCCAACTATTTCTTCAAACAACTATATGGCGTGTTCTTCCACCATTTCAATCAGACAAGCTCAGAGGAATTGCTGACGTCTTGGAGAGCCCTCAAGCACTGATGCTAAGGTAAGGGCATCTCCATCGCACGACCGTTTGCACAAGCGCCCGGTCGGTGTTTTGTACGCGTTTTTTTAAGCGTCCGACACCTCATGATGCATCGATGCCAGAAAAAGGAGCCGGGAATCAATAGAAAACTGTCAAAACGACTGGGATTTAATCCCTAGCTCCCAGGCCTAAGCGCCTAACTGAATGCACTGCTCCAATGTGAGTAGACTTTTCTATTCTAGATCTCAAAAGAAAAAGAGAAGCTCAGAAGAAATAGATAGATGCAATTGAAATAATGAAGAACACAAAAGAACCAGTATTTTTCTCTAAGGAAAATAAGAAACAATCTTTTTTTTTACTTCCAAATGCGAGTCCATGTCTCAACACACAATGGATACATTTGTTGGGTATATGAAAGAAACTCGGACGTTATATATCAAAAGGTCGCACTAACTAAAATGGAACCCCAAACAAAATCAAATAGATCCTACTTAATTTGAATCACCTATATATGAAATATATTGTTTTGTTGATTATTATCACTTCTATGTGAAATCCATCATATTATTGATTCAAATTGTCATCATCTTTGCTATCTTAATGCTACTCAGAAACACAAAAAATTCCCGCAGCAACGCGCGGGGGTATTATCTAGTTACAAATAGTTTTTATGTCTTCCTAATTAGTATCACATACCTTCCTTTCATGAATCATCAAACATGGCAGCACAATTAATCACAATACATTAAGTATTACTTTCTCTCTCCTATTATGTCTCTCAACATGGAACGTTGCCATGCATGGTGTGTGGGGCCCTATTTATGTCATTCAATTAGTGATTATATCATAATTATTTTGATTGGCGGTTTCAAATGGAATAATCTGTTAACAAACATAACCGCTATGACAGCGCACATCTAAATGCAATCTAGTGGTGAAAAGGCAAGGAGCCTGGGCATCTAGGTGTCCCAAACGGTCATTCTACATATATTATATATTTTGCGTCAATCGCCAAGCAGGGGCACGACGCCTTGCAAGGTGGCGCTGCGTCTATAGTCACCCTGCAAGTATTACCAGCTCTTAGTACTAATAGATCCACACAAAATCAAACTAACACAGACAATACATTATTAAGCATCCAATCATTTTACTTTCTCAGCAGCAGACAAAATTAAACTACCATACGACATGGTCACTTCTTCATCTAGTGATACATTACCCAAAAAGGCTTTCGCCCTGCTTTATATATAAAGCAAACCAAACGTACAAAACCGATAAAAAGCACACCACACCATGCGACAGCCACACTCACCACGGCCAGATACATAGGTGCCAAAGGGGTACATCTGAGGGTCCATCTGATTCGGAGGTGTAGCTAATATGGTCTGTATGGTGATGACACTGAGAGAGAGCTGAGTGTTGAACAACTTCACTCACTTGATTCAGATGACTTGTAGTACTTGGCTGTTAAACGACTTTGTAGCATGCATGTATCCAAGTATTTTGTGGAAAGGTTTGCGTTGAGTATTGGTTGGTTGGTTGGTTGGTTGGGTACTTGTAGGAGTAGGCGATGGAACAGCTAGTTGGTTCATTCCACGTATCCAAGTCCAAAGTCCACATATACGTACAGATCCAATCAAGCCAAAGTCCCAGCTTGTTTGGCTTGGATCTATACGTATATGTGGACTTTGGACTTTGGATTTTTAGTAAATTTGGTCCTTGTCGCTGGTATATCCTTGTAGAAAGAGTAGAAAACCCTTTCCAGTAGCACTATTATTCCATTAATAAGGATTACCTATATGGATTTTTAGTAAATTTAAGTTTATTTGAAACACTTGTATAGACCAAGACCATCACAACAAGCACACACACGCAACCCTACTTCTATAATAAACCAAAGAAAATTCATGTTGAAAGTATGAGTGCATATCTGATACTTCCTCCGTCCGGAAATACTTGTCATCAAAATGGATAAAAAAGGGGGTGTATCTAGACGTATTTTAGTTCTAGGTACATCTCTTTTTATCCATTTTGATGACAAGTATTTTCGGACGGAGGGAGTATCACTCACAATCAACGCTCATCCTGACGGAAAACGGTGACAATGTCCGTCAATGCCATACTAAACCAACAGTTGTATCCAAGATGCCTGTAGGCCATCTCTGCCTACAGTTGTGACTATTCCTTCATCAGACATCATCAGATCCAACTGCCATATGATTTCCCAAGCCATCAATATCTGTGATAGACGAACAACCTGCGCGCGTCTAGTACAATAATACCAAAGCAAAGTATACAATTGAAAAATAGAGCGAGTGACAGTTCAGAAAGAAACAAAATGGTGAGACAGAGAAATAATTTTCACCTAACTCTAAATCATCCAACTTTCCTTTTTCTGTACAGGATGAATTATGCTTTATGTGAATGCATGTTATGGAATTTACACTTGAGGAGAAACACCCAAACTCTACACATCTAGATACTTTTCAACAATTTGAACACTGAACCTGAAGAACAGTCTGCGCAAGGGTTTCTTTGTTGATAAAGTTATAAACATCGTCCCTAACATAATATAAGATAAATTCGCAATAATAAGGAATAAAAAATATATATACTTTTGTAGAATATATAAAATCAGTCAAAAATATGGTCCTCTGCTGTACCAAATGCACCATGATCTTTAGACTCCCAAAATATCCCTTTGGTCTGCAATAAAATGAATTTCAGTCTGAATAGTGCGACGGTACCTCAAGAAACATGCTTGTAAATTTAACAGGCTACTCAACTACTCCCTCCGTCCCATAATATAAGAACGTTTTTGACACTAGTATAGTGCTAAAAACGTTCTTATATTATGGGACAGAGGGAGTAATATATTTCACTGCCTCTCCCAAGAGATATATAGAAACATAGCATGGGTCAGTAATGTGATGCAGTTCCAACGTACGTAGCAAAATCATTTGCATACTTTGGAACTAAAACCATCATTTATGGAAGCTGGTTTGGCTATGCGTCTATCTCTTACGGAAGCAGTTTTGCAGATTTTACCTTCACCATTGTCATTAGCTTTCTGCCCTATAGATGCTTATTTCGCAAAAGGAATCAACGCTATCATGTACATAACATAACCAGCCAAAGCATCCTAGGATCTACTCCCTCCGTTCCGAATTACTTGTCTTAGATTTGTCTAGATACTGAGGTATCTAGCACTAAAATGAGTCTAGATACGCCGTATCTAGACAAATCCAAGACAAGTAATTCGGAACGGAGGGAGTACACCACTATCTTGACCAATACCTTCCGGGACACATCCCGACAGTGCTCATCAACCATATATACTACTGCAAGGTGCATCTAAGAGGGGTCAATCATCGTGTCCATTGTTACATGTGGTAGAAAAATGTCTGACCAGTGACCAGCAAATGTTTCCGGACTCAGGCACACACAGTAAATATATGCAGGTGCACACACATAATATGAAAGCACTGACAATATTTTGTGAAAGCACTGACAATAGGCAATGGAGCATATGGTCTACAATCCCAAACAATCATTTATATAAGGGAATCTTCATACAATTTATTATGTTCGAACATATTTTTCTTCGACTTAATTGTTAACAGAAGTTGTTTTCTACAAAAAAAGTAGTTTCTCGCATAAAAATCATTTCTTATTCTGAAGAGAAATATATTGGAATCATTAATTAGCACAGCTGAAAGGTACAAATCTGATCATTTACTTGATTAAATGATGTCACTAATGCTTATGATCGGCCTGGTTCTTGTATTGGTTTAAGAAATTTGCAGTTGCTGAAGAAAGATGAGCATCTTCGCACAACTATATAAGAGACCTCAATCCAAATCTAAATGAGGGTTATCCATTACACAATAAGACAACACTCTCAGCTTCGGAAATGGTTTAAAAATCTTACTGTTATTAATCATTGTCGGATGCCTCTGTTCCAAGACCTCATGCACGCAAACCTTTCCAACTTGTTGGTTCTCTTGGTGGATGTCCAACAACAATCCCCAGCATGCAAACCCTCATTTGTAGGGGTCGGCAGGACCGATCCTCATGCTGCAAATATCTTTGCTGGCACGACACCTGAATACAAAAAGAAATGTTAATAGCATAAAGCATGCACCCAAATGCAGCATGGAAGACAACTAAAGTTTTACAAAGAAACATTCCCTACCGTCGAAGCTGGTTCAAGGCCAGTTAGTTATATATATTTTTTCTTCTTCTAAAAATCACATAGAAAGCATCGTGAGTTCCCAACCCAAGAGCGGCATAAGTAAATTATTAAAGAGAATAGAAATTCCGCATTTGCTTTCTTACAAGTATGTATGTCGACCATTGAACAACCTTCCCCATCTACGTACCCTAATGTTGGAGATGAGAGATAGAAGAGAGATGGCGAGATTGTGTAGTTTGTGTACCTACATCTACATACCAACTGGTGGAGGCAGTTACCGGCGTCGACACCCTATAACTGCCTTGCTACAGTAGGCATAGCTTTAGGGTGGAGGAGGGGTGAGAAGGCATTAATCTCACGCACGAGGGAGTGGAGAATTGGTGAAGCCTGCGGGGTAGAAGGAGTTGGGCCATGGGGAGAAGGAGGTGGCGGTGGTGAAGGAGAAGACCTGAAGACGGCCGATGATTGGCAGAAGATGGTAGAACGAAGTGGGGCAGTAGGCAGCGGTGGGCGGCAGGAGGAAGAAAGGGAGCCAATTTGGCCGACTCCCACTTGTTATCAGGGCCCACTTGCTTTCAGGGTTAGGAGTAGGAAGCACAACCCCAGCGCTTGACTAAGTCAAAATCGAGGAAGCCAACGCAATCGATAGCCCAGGGAGCTTAGTGAATTACTACAAGGAGGGTTAGGCGCTATTCAGCCGCAGCGACACACACACACACCCAAAGGGCGAGGCAACAATTATACGAAGCACCACTTCCCGTAGGTCAGGTACTAGCACGCAAGCACGCTTTGCTGCGCCATTGTTGTTGTTTGGTTTCTTGAAAAATAATAGTCACTCTGTTTCAAAATATAAAGTGTACTTCTTTTTTGAAAAAGTCAAACCTTTAAGTTTGACCAAATTTGTAGAGAAATACATCAAAATATAACATCCAGTCGATATGATTAGATTCGTCATGAAATAAATTTCCATACCTTTTTGTTTAATATTGTGGATGTCAATATTTTTTGCTCTGAACTTGGTCAGAGTTAAAGAAATTTGATTTTCCAAAAAACTAATACCATTTATATTTTGGAACTAATGGTGAGAGTTAAAAAAATTTGACTTTCCAAAAAAACTAATACCCCTTACTTATTGGAACCGATGGAATAATTAGTTTGCCGGGTGGGAAGATGATGGAGGGTGTTTTATTTTATTTATAATGCAGTGATTTGGCCTTTCTATGGCGTGGTTCTGTGTTATCCTGTGTTATCCGCTAACCAACATATACGGTGGTTGCATGTACCATATTGGTGCTACAGTTCACATGGTGTCGCTTCTTTTTTTAGGTAGTGGGAGGGTGCACGGGGTTCATATGTTTTTATAGGCCAATTGCCGTTGGTTGATTTGAAAAATCATTGGCCCAATCAAAATCGTAAGCCAAATCCTCAATTAAATTGAAAAATTGAATGGGGGAGCTCCTTGAGAAATTGTTGATTTGGTCAAAATTGGGTGACCTGATTCTAAATTGAAGACCTCATTAATTGTGAGGCCTTAAAATAGGAAGCATAATGTAAAACATAAAAAAAGTTGAATGCGATCTTTAAGAAATTGTTGACCCGAACAAAATCGGATGACCCAATTTCAATTGAAGACCTCAATTGAATGTGGGCTCTTTCAAATCACGAAGCATAGTGGAGAGCTCCTTGAGAAATTGTTGACTTGGTCAAAACTGGGTGACCCGATTCTAAATTGAAGACCTCAATTAATTGTGAGGCCTTAAAAAGGGAAGCATAATGTATAACATAAAAGAATTGAATGAGAGCTCTGAGAAATTGTTGACTCGGACAAAATCAGATGACCCAATTTCAATTGGAAACCTCAATTGAATGTGAGCTCTTTAAAATTAGGGAGCATAGTGTTATAGAGGACTAGAAGGGTTGGGCGCACTTTGCTGCGTCGTTGGTGTTATTGAGGTTTCATAAAAAATTACTCCATCTATTTCAAAATATTAGATGCTTTATTTTTTGAAAAGTCAAACTTTTTCAAGTTTGATCAAATTTGTAGTGAAATATATCAATATCCATAATATCAAATTGGTGTCATTCGATTCATCATGAAATGAATTTTCATATTTTATTCATTTAGTATTGTGGATGTTGATTTTTTTTGCTCTAAACTTGGCCAATGTTAAAGAAATTTGTCTTCTCAAAAAACAATACACCTTATAATACGGAACCGACGGAGTATTTAGTTTGGCGAGTTGGGGAGATGAAGTGTGTTTTAATTTTATTTATAATGCGGTATTTATTGTGGGCCTTTCACGATATGATTTTGGGTTATCTGCTAATCAAACAACACTTATGTGGCAAAAACAAATATGCGCCGGTGGATGCATGTACTATATTTGTGCTATAACATCAAATGTTTATGATTCTTTTTTCTAGTTGGTGAGATGATGCGTGGGATTGATATGTTTTTATATGTCGATGGTTGCCGATTGATTTGAAAAAAATTATTGACCCGCTCAAAATGTGAACCAAATCTAAAATTGATTACCTCAATCAAATGGGAGATCTCCAAAATTAGAGAGCATGATGAATTAGAAGAATAAAATGAGAGAGTTATTTAATAAAATTGTTGTCCCAGGAAAAATTGAGTGACCCAATTCTAACTTGAAGACCTTAATTGATTGTGAGGCCTCTAAACTTAGGGAGCATAATGTATTAGATGATTAGAAGATGCCACACCCTGGAACGGGAGGCTACGACATTCACATCAGTCGTCGGGTCTCATTCCGGCAATAAAATCTTTCCACCTTGGGGTTTTCTTCAAAGAATCGCTTAATTTTATGGGAAAATTACATCTAAATACAGTATATACGTACTATATATACAAACCATCTTTATATCCAAACCATCACATCAGTCGCCGCGTATTTCCATCGGATGCACATATTTCAGAGGACCAGTACTTATGGTTCTACTTGCAGCCTTGCAGGGATCCCCGTTCATTGAAGGCGCCGAGTCAATGGAGTTGTGTGCGTCCACGGCATCAACACACATGAGTTGTTCCCAGTATATATGGTGGTGCATCCATTTTACAGGTAACTTGTGTGTTCCTTGGATAGGTGTGTTGTGCAGATCTGACATAGGTTATATTGATGCAGAAAGGTTTGCTCTTTCAAAATCAAATGCATTTGTGTGTACCAAGTTTAATAAGGTTTTTTAGGCAAGTTTAAGAGGGGTTGCCGGAAGCTACTGAAACGATCTGAATACCAAATTCTGCTTCTTCTTTTTTTGCTTGCTTGGTAGTACAGTCTGCACTACATATCAAATCTTGTCATTTCTTCACATCTTTTGAGAAATCTTGTCAGAGGAAGAGACGATGGGCTTTAGAGAATTTGAATCACAGGATAGTGATAAATAGAGGGATAATTAATCTTGAGGTATATAAAAGTTTGGTACTGGATTTACCCAATTAGAAATTACAGTTGATGGAGCTGGGATCTTAAACATTTTTTTTCTTTTGTCGTGTATATGCACACTCACCTTCTTGCAATTGTATCTATTAACTACCTTATTGCTTTCACATATAAACTCCTGGTCCTGGATGATTTTTATTTAAGAGCATAACTTGATGAACGGAAGAGGGAGGTTATAAAGTTTACTCGCATATTCTTGTTTCGGAAACAGTATAAGAAAGGCCAATCTGCTGGACCTTCTTGTCCATAGCGGGGGTGATATAGTCAATGGCTCTTTTCGCTTGCTCATTCACAATGGCTATGAAGTAATGTGGAGCACACTATACTCTGTTAAATAGGAATTTACTCGTAATCTACATTTAGATGCTGCTTCAGCAATTATCGTGTGATAGTGCATGCTTAGGGACGCCGGAGAAGTGAGAAAGGCCGTCGTTTGGTGTGGGCCAGACTAGTGTCTCCAATTGTTGCCATACTGTCGTCTTATTTGATTTTATTTTTCAAAGTTGAGAAATGATGGATGAATAACATAGATATGTTGGAAGATAGTACACTTGAAATAAAGGTCTTTTGAAGATCAGTTCATTGTTATCTCCCCTCCTCTCTTCTCACAATATATATAAGAAAGAAAAAAAAAGGCGAGAACAAACGGCCATGTGGAAGTGTCAATATATTGACCTAGCCGTCAGCTCTAAAGCTACAACTAGCCGGGTCCACAAGATCCGGCGCACCACCGATGAGGTGATGAGTAGATGAGAGTCGTCGAAGGGAAGGTTGAGGAGGAGGATAAGTAGTTGGTAGACAAATGCAAAGTTGGGTGTATGTTGTCAACAGTTTGGAGGGGCGTATTTCGAATCGAACAAATTAAAGAAAGAAAGAAAAAAAAAAGACAGCAAGGAAGGAATGTAGCTTTTGATTCAACAAGGATAGGGAAACAAACAAAGAGTAGGTATTTCCCACATGTATATCTATCTGAAAGATTGTTGTGTAGAGTGGCACCGAGAGCTGAGCTGAGCTGAGCTGGCTTCTTCAATCAATATATATAATAACAAGAATAATAATAATGTTACTTCTTTTTGGGTAAGTAGGTAGTACTGACCCATTGAGCCAATGCCAATGCCAAGCAGCAACATTCAGCATTCAGGTTCAGCTACATTCCTTCCTTGCTGTCATTGGAGCGGCGGCGGTGGAATCAATGGCGAATCTTTCTTTCTTCTTCTTCTTGTAGAGAGAGAGAGAGAGAGCCGTTGCGGGGGGAGAGAGAGACGAGGATGAAGATGGCGACGCGGTTGGTGCTCTTTGAGTTTGCATCATTAGTCATTGCTCATTCACCAGCAGAGAAGCAATGCATCGGAGGGAGTGGAGCTCACCGTTTCGGAGCTCTCCGGCGAGCCCACCGTGGAGGGAGTGGAGCTCACCGTGGTCAGCGTGGCCAGAAGCTGGTCGCCCACGGCCTCCTCGCTGTCCACCACGTCCGACCCCAGCACCAGCTCCGCCACCGTGGCCGACCCTTCATCCCCAACCTTCTCCTCCATCTTCTTCCGGAGCAGGTCGGGCAGGTCGGTGGCGACCACGCGCGCCCCCAGCAGCGCCGCCACGACGGACACGAGCCCGGAGCACGGGCAGCAGTCCGGTGTCGGCGGCGTGCTCGAGGAACTTGGCGCCCGTGACCCCGGAGGCGCCTCGGAAGGAGGAGGGCTGCTGGTGGAGCGTCAGGCGGCGGCCGCAGGCGTCCATGGGGAAGGCGTTGGGGCGGTGCGACGCCGGCTGGCCCAGGCCCCACAGCAGCATCGTCTCCGACGCCCCGCTCTCCACGCGCCGCGCCGGTCCGCCGTACGCGCCCATCCTCCAGCGGCGGCGGCGGCCGAGGAAGGAGAAATCGTACGCTTGGTGTGGTGGGCTTGTGGCCTGTTGTGTTTCTGCTGGGCCGGGCCGAGATGGGGTGGCTGGGCTGGGAGGCATGGAGGCCCGGCCCGGCCCGGGTAGCGACGCTCCATCCGTCCTCTCTCTTTCTTTCTTGTGGACGGATCTGCTCCTCATCTTCCATCTCCATCTGCCATTTCGAATTCTCCGTCTCTCTCTCCCCTCGCAACGGCTCTCTCTCTCTCTACAAGCAGAAAGAAAGATTCGCCATTGATTCCACCCCGACCTCCCCATCTGCCGCTCCCCCCCCCCCCCCCCCGGGGCCCCCCCCCCCCCCCCCCCCGAAGGTGCTCGCGACGCCACACGAGAGAGAACAGTCCACAGACAGGTGGGGTTCCATATGTGCCCGCGAGACAGAAACAAAGGCGCATGGGGTGGCGGTGGATCCGTGATAACAGTAAGATGGGACGACAAGGATGACTAATTGGCAGGAAAACGAAAAGTTGGGTGTATGCACGACTACAAGGAAACAGGGTGTTAGTCGATAACAATCAGGAGGAAACGTCGGATCATAGTTTGTCCTGGGGGCCAGCTATCTTAGATTGCCCATGGCCAGAAGGCTTGCACCAAATTCAACCAACGTGTGCTCGCTTTGTCCACGCACCGTTGCCTACCAAATCTGACCCATACAACTTAGAGCCATGTTGGTCACATGGGGAGAGAGGGTGATTCACATTTTGTCTTGCTTGCACTTGCCGTGTTGCTCACGCCACATTGGGGTTAAGGGTTCATGGGTCGGTGATTTTCCATATATTCTCTCACCATGCAAATGAAAGTGCACGGGGACTGGAAAATTGAGCAATTTACCAAATGATTTAATTCACAAAAATAGTAGATAAAGCATGACTATAATAACAGAGATAGAACAAGTCGTGCAATCTAATAGAGAGTATGCGAAGAAGGCACCATCTTGGACTGCATAAACTTCCATGACTAGAGGGCTCGTAGTCATACCAAGGTGCACAGTGTGCCCGCTGCATCTCGAAGACTTTTTTAGCAAGGTGTGCAAAGTAAAACCAAGAGCTTCTATGTTCGAAGTAATTTTATAGGTATTTTGGAAGATAGTATACAAAGATACACCGCAGTCAACTTTGAAGATCCTTTGAACATCAGTTCACTATTATCTCCCCTCCTTTCTTCTCATTGTCGGGGTAAAAAGCTAGTTGACAACACTCATAAATGCATGATTTGGTTGTACCCACAACCAACATGTGCTTGCTCAGTCCATATATCGATGCCTACCAAACTATGCGCATGCAAGTAAGAGCCTTGCCGACGGAGATGTTTCCGTATTGTGTGGGCCCTTAAATTGGACAACATGCATTGCATTCACCACAAAATAAACAACTCAACAATCAATAATAGAAATAGTCTCACAAATAATGACATATACAATGGGCACAGATGAATCTCACCAATCCCCTAAATCTCACACACACATATATGGGAAATTACTCACACATGAGAGGGGAATAACCAATAAACATAGAGATTACACAAAAGATGAATCATATTGATAATATAGCAAAGAACCGCAATAATATGAATGATCGATCAGACTGATCGATCCAATCTCAATCTCTGAATAAGTGCGAACGGAGTTACACAAATTGGAATAACTCTCTCTTACAAATTGACTAAAAGAGGGGTTGAAGATCGGAGAAGGCTGGAGTGAATCTAAGTGAACTTCTTCTCTCCCGGATCTCTTCTATCTTCTTGAGGCGGTGGTATGGCTTCCCTTTTTATTGTCTTTCTCCTCGGATCTGGCCTCCTCCTTCACGGAATTTGTTTGGACAGATAAGGGGTAGGTTGTCATGGCGGTACGAGTGCTCACGCTCGTACCAGACGCCATATATTTTCTCGGGTGCACCAAATGACAATTTTTGCTGAAAAGGTAAGTTGCTCCAAATTGCTTCAACGACCAGGGTATTCATTGCTTTCCTTGCAGAAGTTTTTGGTCATGCACATCAAGGAGGAAACACAAGGTTTCTTCATTCTCGAAGGAGCATCGTTAGTAAAAAAGGGGAGAAACCGGCAAAAACCCTTTGAAAAAGCAAACAAATACCCATGTGAAAGTGTCAAAGTATCGAGCAACTAAACGGGGTCCACATGTGCGAGATCCGACGAACCTTGTCACCACTGAGGACCGAAAGGTCATGTGCAGAGGAGAGGCATCGAAGGATGAAGGCTGCCCGCACTTTTCTTTTCTTTTGTTTTTTCCATGAGAGTAAAGAAAACGAGGAGGCGTTGTCGATGAGGAGTTTAACTAATTGGTAGACAAACGCAAAGTTTGGTGTATGTGGATAATTCCAAGTTGTTAGATGGTGCTTAAGAAGCTTGTCATAATGCGATATTCTGCTGAGCAGACGTTGTCAAAACTTTGGAGGGCCTTGCCTGTTTCGAACAAATTGAAGAAGAAGAAGAAGAAGAAGAAGAAGAAGAAGAAGAAGAAGAAGAAGAAATTGATATTCTATGATTCGACAAGGATAGCCAAATTTCGCACATATTTTTGGGGAAATTTTAGTCTAGTATCTAAAGTGACTGATGGTGTAGCAGCGAGAGGTACAGCCAAAGCTTGCACTGGCTTGAGTATAATAATAATGTTACAACAATGAGTCTGCACTGCACTCCCAATGCCAATGCCAATGCCAATGCCAAGCAGCAGCAGCTATGTGTGTGTGGCAACTAACTCATGTTTTTCTTTTTGAGGTGAACTAGGGATTTGGCAACTAACTCATGTGAGACAGAGGCAGACAGAGTTGGCTTCTGTCCGGGCTTGTGGCCTGTTTCTCTAATGGTCTGGGCCGGGCCGAGATGGGGTGGCTGGGCTAGGAGGCATGGAGGCCCGGCCCGGGTAGCGACGCTCCATCCATCCTCTCTCTCTTTCTCCATCTTGTGGGCGGATGTGCTCCCCATCTCCATCTCCATTTCGAATTCTCCATCCATCCCCGTCTCTCTCTCCACCCCGCAACGGCTCTCTCTCTCTCTCTCTACAAGAAGAAGAAGAAAGAAAGATTCGCCATTGATTCCACCCCGACCTCCCCATCTCCCCGGAGGCAGCAGCTGCTGTTGAGCGCCGCAGATCTGATTTCCATGGAGGTGGAGGCGGTTCCATCGGCGGCGCCGGCACTGCCCGGAGGGGACGGCGCCGTCCGGGTCGTCGCCAGGATCTGCCCCCCTTCTGCCGCATCCACGGCGACGACAGCGCCAGCTCCTGCCGCCGGGACATCCTTGTTCCAGGTCGCCGCCTCGCGTGGCCGCCGCCCCCGCGCCTCCGGGCCCGGCGCCGGCGCCGTCCTCTCCTTCACCCCCGCCGCCGCCGCAGCTCCTCCAACCCCCTCCTCTTCCTCCCAAGGGTAATTCAAGCATTCCTTCTGCCATTAATTCCTTGCCGACTGAAACAAAGATGGATCCAAGAACTCAACTTTTTTCCCCTCCTCTCCTCGCGGGTGTTTGCAGGAGGTCCGCCGCCGGGCAGCGCAAGGAGGAGCACAGGCTCGACTGGTGCTACCTGCAGGAGGAGACCAACCACCACGTCTTCCTCCACGAGCTGCACCCCATCCTCGTCCACCACCTGCACAACCACACCCAGACCACCGCCGGCAGCAGCAGCAGCGGCACCGCATGCGTCGTGGCCTGCGGCGCGGCCGCCGCCAAAGACCACCTCTTCAAGGTACGCACACGAAGCGCCCACCATCCTTGCCATTTCAGAGACACCATATGCAACAGTCAGATGCATCTGTAATTTCGAATTTCTGCACATTGTTCCTGCTGTCTGTCTGTCTCAGGGGTCGCAGGACCAGCCGGGCCTGGTCACCATCGCCATGGAGGAGATCCTCGACTTCGCGGCGTCCATCGGCGGCGCCGTCAGGGTCTCGTCCTACCAGGTGGTGCAGGACGCCCACGTCTTTGATCTGCTGGAGCCCAAGGAGCAGGAGGTCCTGGTGCTGGAGGATGCCCAGGGCAAGACACACCTCAAGGGCCTCTCCAAGGTACTACCACTACTCTGCTCTCACAATGCAATGCAATGCAGCCTCTTTTTAAATTCTTGTTTCAAACAGAGAATAACAAAATACACTTAGAAGAAGAATTGCTTGGAATTCATACTCATACCAATTGTTTTTACATGCCAGCCAGTTTAACCACCTTAACAGTGTGGTGATTTTACTCTGTTAACATGTTTTTATTTATTTGTCTTCCTTTGCAGGTTCATGTCAAGTCCATTGAGGATTTCACGCGGCTGGGTTGTTTCGATGAGAACCAGGACAAGCAGCAGCCCACCAAAGCTTCTTCTTCTTCTACCCAGCAGCAACCCACTAAACCATTTTCTACCCAGCCGCAACCCGCTAAAGCTTCTTCCACCCAGCTACCGGCCAGAGGGCACCAAGGCCTCATCATACACATATCTAGCTCTGACCAGGACGGCAAAGAGCGTCCCGTGGCCAAGATCAACTTTCTCAGCCTCACAGGTTTGTGTTGTGATCTTCTCCTGCGTGCACCTCATCGAGCACTGGCTCGCTCACACTACTAGTATGTAGCATCTGCCTTATTATGTTTGCTTCTTGGTGTCAGACTATGTGGACCCCAAGCAGAAGACCGGCGGTGCAGCAGCCGCTCTGTCAAGCGGCAACAAGTCCATGTACACCCTGATGAATGTCGTGCAAGCGCTCAACAGCAACCAGAGCTTCGTGCCATACAGGCAGAGCAAAGTGACTCGTATTCTGCAAGACTCTCTGTGCAAGACGAGCGGGGCTGTGGTGATCGCCTGCTTGGTAAGCTATACTCCCCATCTTCATCTCGTGTGGAATCCGTATGTATGTTTATTGTTTTGTTTTGTTTTGTTTATTGCAAGAGGCACGAAAGAAGATAAGTAGTGTTTGCATATTGTAAATCCGTATGTATGTCAGCCTAGTACTGGAATGCATGTTCTAGCTCTTTGTAAGCACTCCCAGAAGCTGACATGAATTGGATGAAGAGGTTACTTGAACTTTATTACTCCGTATTAGGTCGCAATACTTTTGTTCCTTAACTACCAAACTTGCATGTTCTTTTATGCTTACTAGCTTACCTACCTGTTGGAATTAATATTAATACGTATAACTCATAAATATTCAATTTCAAACTTCGTTTATCCCTTCATGGTTGATGCAGGAAGAAGTTTCCTGCCAAGATACGGTTTATACTCTCAGCTTGGCCGCTCGCTCGAGTCAAGTGGCCACTCAAGCGGCTAACGAACAATGCCGCAGGTCCACGAGTGTTACAAGTTTCAAAAGGGCAGATGTTAACTTGTCTGCAGTTGCTAAAAGCTCCTCAAGGCCGATTCTTTCTTCTACACACCAACCGAATCCCGTGGTAGAGAAGCAGCAGGATCGGCCCCAATGGAATATGAGCGCAGTAAAAGCAGCTCGAACTCCCATTGCGAATAAGAGGTACCCTTCTAACCTGTCCAAGAATGGATTTGACCCTGGCACTTGACTAACATTGTGATTACTAACTTTTGTTTTTGGTTTCTTACAAGGTCTCAACCAACCATGCATCCAGCGAAAAAATCTGAAAACTCGCTCCCTACTCCTATCAAAGTTACCCAAAAGGCTGCTACACCCACAATGAGCGGAAGGTACCGCACAATTCATTTCAGAAGGCTGCTAGAGGATTTGAGCTTTGCAATTGATTTATATTGTGTTGATAATGTTTGCTTTTAATTTTTCTTACAAGGTCTCAACCAAACATGCATTCAGCAAAAAACCTTGAGAGCTCGCTGTCTACTCCTATCAAAATGCCTCCAAAGGATGCTAAACCCACGATGAGTGGAAGGTACCACACCATTCATTGCATAAGGCTGGTGAACAATTTGAGCTTGGAATTTGACTAACATCGTGGTGACTGACTTTTGTTTTTGATTTCTTACAAGGTCTCAACCTGAAAGCGCGGTCTCTCCTCCAACCAAGATGAAGCAAAAGGATGCCAAACCCGCAATGAGTGGAAGGTACTACGCCGTTCATTAATAAATCCTGTGAAAGGCTGGTGATTGATTTGAGCTTGGTACCTGACTAAAATTGTGTATTTTTATTTATTCCGTAAAAGGTCTCAAGTAATGATGCGCTCAGCAAAGAAACTTGAAAGCTCGCTTTCTGCTTCTATCAAAACAAAGCAAAAGGATGCTAAACCTACTGCAACGAGCGGAAGGTACCACACCATTCATTAACTCCAGGAAATTTCTTGTCCAATTTTTCCTTCCATAAATAACTTGTGTCCTCTGTACATGTACAGTGCCTTATTATGCCCAAGCACCAATTCAGCAAAGGTAAATAACTTATTGCAATGTTGCAAGCAGAGTAGTATGCAGGTGTTGAAGTTGCCATTCTAATGTTTCGAACTAATCAATTCCAATCTATGAAATTTGTAGGAAGAGGCAGCAGTCATTGCACCAGCAACAGTAACAGAAGTCGAGGTTAGTTACACGGATTGCACTTGTGCATGATTGTTTGGCTATCAGTTTCTTAATCTAAATTGTTTCCACTGCATCATTCTACAGGAGATACAATCATCACAAGGCATGGAAATCGATGCTCCATCAACAGATGAGGTACATTTGTTTCTTTTCAGTAGTATAGTGTCGCTAGGTACATTGGTTTCTTTCCGGTAGTATAGCGTCACTAGGTAGATGATAACCTTGTTAATAATGATTGCCATATGCTGGACACAATATGCAGGGATTTGACAAAACAGGCGATGCTTTAGATACTGTGCCATCTGAAGTACAGAAGGTGGCCTCGAGTGGTATGGCAATCGGTGCCCCATCTACAGATGAGGTACGTTGGTTCCTTTCTGGTAGTATAGTGTCACTAGGTAGATTGAGAACCGTGTTAGTAATGGTTGGCATATGTTGGACGCAATATTGCAGGGATTTGATAAAACAAGCGATGCTCTGGATACCGTATCATCTGAAATACAGAAGGTGGTCTCAAGTGGTATGGAGGAAGAGGTACATAGCCTGTGCAGAAGAAGTAGATCTGTTTTTTTTTTTGTTTGTTTTAGCAGTTCTGTCTATCATGAAAAAACATCATCTTCATCTCTTTATTCAGGACCATTCATCGTCAAGTCTGGATGCAGCGAGTTCGTGTACCATGGACTTGGGCGAAACCTGCTCTTCAAACATTCCTGGTATAAACACAACTCTTGGTATTATTTTCTTGGCGAATCTTTTGGTGTACACCTAGTTGACAGTCAATCGTCACTCCCAGATGCCTTTGTCGAGAAGACTCCAGTCAAAACTCACATGAACACTCCAAAGATCAGCGACAAACTGAGAGAGATATCAAACTCACTGAAGCTTCTTAATGCTCGTCCATTGAGCGTAATGGCACAAAAGGTAGCCATGGAAAAGACACAAGAAGAGGGCATGGAGAAGATGCAAAAGGTGGCCATGGAAAAGACACAAGAAGTGGCCATGGAAACAACACAAGAAGAGGGCATGGAGATGACACAAGGAGTGGGCATGGAGAAGACAGAAGAAGTGGCCATTGAAAAGACACAAGGAGTGGCCATGGAAAAGACACAAGAAGAGGGCCTGGAGATGACAGAAGAAGTGGCCATTGAAACGAAACAAGAAGAGGGCATGGAGACGACACAAGAAGTGGCCATTGAAACGACACAAGAAGAGGGCATGGAGACGACACAAGAAGTTGCCACTGGAACGACACAGGAAGAGGGCATGGAGACGACACAAGGAGTTGCTGTTGAAGCAGCACAAGAAGTGGCCATTGAAACAACACAAGAAGTGGCTGTTGAAACAACACAAGTGGCCATTGAAACGGCAGAAGAAGTGGCTGTTGAAACAATACAAGAAGTGACTGTTGAGACGGCACAAGAAGTGGCCACTGAAACAACACAGGAAGTGGCTGTTGAGACGGCACAGGAAGTGGCTGTTGAAACAACACAAGAAGTGGCCACTGAAACAACACAGGAAGTGGCCACTGAAATGACACAGGAAGTGGCTGTTGAAACAACGCAAGTAGTGGTGGCTGTTAAAACAACACAGGAAGTGGCCACTGAAACGACACAAGAAGTGGGCATGGAATGTGTCCAGGGTGGGACCAACATAGATGCACCTGAACCAAAGACGCCTGCGATGCACCTCAAGGTCGAGCAACCAGCAGATCCAAAGACTCCTGCGATACACCTCAAGTTTGAGCAAGCAGCAGATTATCCGACTAGTTCATTCAAGACTCGTAGCACCGGGATAAAGGTTGGTAGTTCACACACACCTTGCTGACACATCCTTGTCATATCTCCTCTACATTATTGACCTTGTTGATGAACACTTCCTTTTTGTGTTACCACAGAAATCCATAGTCCAGGAGTGCTTGAGTTTTCTCAACAGCGCTAACAAGTGAGTACAATCCTAACTAATAACAAATCAGTCATTGGGAACTGTGTCTGCTTATCTAATGCATGTTTGTATGTCCATTGCAGGGAGCAATTGAAGAGCTTGAAGGTTTCGATCTTAGTGACTGTTACCCCTCAGTTTTGTTTTGTTTTGTTTTTTCACTAACCTGCTGTGAATTTGCAGGGCATCGGAGAGAAAAGAGCAAATTACATCATCGAGCTTCGTGAGCATTCACCGGAGCTGTTTAAAGGGGTAGGTGTTGTAGCTCGACATCACATAGAAAGTTTAGGCAAAACCAGTAGCCAAGTTAATTATGACTTACGGTGTGCGTCGTCCTTGTTGCATGGTTTTGCAGATAGATGATCTGAGGGATGTCATTGGAATGAATAAGACGGAGGTACTGACCGAGTGAACCACACTTTTTACTTCATATACATGCAACATCAATATTGTTGTATTTGGTTGGTTTATGCTTACTAGTGTTTCATCACAAGAAATACCATTCCATCACTGTTGATATGATGTGACTCGCATCTATCTCTGTCATACAATTACTGTAGATATACTAACTAGATGTGTTTGGTTCCCTAGAATAGATATACTACATGCAAGGTGTTTAGCTGATGTGATGGGTTAGTGAAGAGAAGAGATGTGTGTTTTGTGCTGATTGGCAATAATAATATAATAGAGATGATAATAACAATGAGGTGTTGGTGTTGTTGTTGTTGTTGTGTTTGGGCAGATAAAAAAGATGATGGCGGGGATCATCAACAGCCCCTAATCTAATCCCCTTGATTGCTGATGATGGATGGAGTGGACGGATGGATGGATGCTAATTTCTTTGTGCACAGGGAGGGAGGGAGGCATTTCTTTGTGCAACGGTTGGTTGTTGGTTGTTGTTGGGACGGACACAAGAGAAGAGAAGAGAAGAGTGGCATTATGTTTTTGGTGGTTTGGTCTCTGCATCTGCATTTTGTGGTTCATGAATGAATGAATGAATGCAGTAAGTAGTGCAGTGCAGTCAGGAGGTGCTGGGTGTTGCAGTTAATTAGGAGTATATTTCTTGAGTGTGTGTGTGTGTGTGTGTGTATAATAATCTTCATTCTAGCTAGTTTCCTGTGTTGGTGTGGGAACTGCTTACATTTCAACTTGATGGAGCCTTTGCACTCGACTCGAGATTAGACTGCATGCAAACACAGATTCATCAATCAAATGGTAAAGTAGAGGGGAACTTGAATTGCCTCCCTCCCTCCCTTCACATGTACTCCCTCCGTCCCAAAATTCTTGTTTTAGAATTGTCTAGATACGGATGTACCTAATACTAAAATGTGACTTGATACATCCGTGTTTAGACAAATCTAAGACAAGAATTTAATTTTGGGACGGACGTACCAAAATATAAGATGCTTTTGCTGTTAAAATTGAACTGGTAAAACGTCTTATATTTTGCTAGTACGGAGGATTGTCTCAGCCGTCCTGGGTCTTAGTTCGATCCACGGACCGCTAGCTGAACTTAACTGAAGCTTCCTCAGACTAGTTTTCTTGAGTTTGAGTGGCCGTCGTCTCTCTTCACAGTAAGCAACTGATCTCCAGAAAGGAATGTTCATTTTTGCTGCTCGAGCACTCGAGTCCATAAACACCCTATATATATTTTGGCAAAATTACATTCTTACTGTCAGAATTTTTTGTCGTCTTTCTTTCTTTCTAGGTACAACAATCTTAACTGAATAACCTCTGCCTGACCTGAAAAACACACAACATATATATGTGATATGCAATGTACCCTCCACTAATACTAGTACTTCACAAAAACAACCAGATAGTTGCATCTATAGTCCCTTATATGAGGACATGCACACCCTATATATGTATTCCCTTATATAAGAAATCTATTTAGGTTTTTTCTAGTGAAAATAAATATAATTAGGTATTCAGAGTCTTTTTTTGGGCTGTACGGGCCTGTTTCTTTTGTTTTATAGCTACAGCCCAGCTGTCTTCTGTGTGTTTTGGTTTTTTGTACGTGTTCATATTTTTTGGCAGACTCCTATTTGGCGCACGCAACCTGGTGCGTACCCACCCCCCCCCCTGAGCCCACTGCATACAGAAATTTTGAAATTTCGAATATTTTTAATTCATGATTTTTTTTCAAATTGGTCAACATTTTTTAAATTTGGGCTGAACATTTTTCGAATTTAAAATTTGTTTATCGAATTGGAAAAAGTGTTCACCATATTTTTGAAGTTGCGATTTTTTTTCTTAATCCATCAACTTTTTACAAATTGGCAAATACTTTTTGAAATGGCGTACATGGTTTTTGGAACTCATCAACAAGTTTTTTTGCATAAGCGAACAATTTTGTTTAATTCTTGAATAAATTTTGAAATTTAGAAACATTTTGTTTGTGAACAATTTTTGAATTCATCAATATTTTTTGAATCAGTGAACATTTTTTGAAAATTTACGAAATATAGTTTTCTAAATCCCAAGCATTTTCTTGAATATTTTCATAAATTCAAGGACATTTTTTGTATACACAAACTTTTACTTTTGAATCATGTGCATTTTTGAATCGATGAACATAAAAAAAATCAATTCATGAATACCAAGTGTGTGTGTGTGTGTGCGCGCGCGCGATATGTGAGGAGATGCATGCCCTATATATTTAGTCTTTTGTACATGTTGCGAACTTTTTTTTTTTGGAATTTGCTAAGTTGCACTCCCTATATATATGTGAGGAGATGCACTCCCAAAATGTTCACCATATTTTTGAAGTTGCCAACATTTTCTAAATTCATGAACTTTTTACAAGTTAGTGAATATTTTTTGAAACTGCGTACATGTTTTTTGGAACTCGTCAACAAGTTTATTTATTTTTGCATAGGCAAATATTTCTTGAAATTTGTGAAGAACTTTTGAAATTCATAAAAAAAAATTATTGACGAACATTTTTGAATTCATCAATACTTTTGTTGTAGACACAACGTTTTACTTTTTAATCATGAACATTTTGTGAATCGGTGAACACTTTTTTAAAATAAAAAGTCATGAATATTTTAAAATTGACGTATATTTTTAAAGAGGCAGTGATATCAAACCCATTAAGGGGCGCTTGCTGGGAGAGCAAAGGGAGTGTCCACGTGGATCCAGGAGGTTGGGCAGGAAGCTGCATGTTGGTTGGGCCACATGGTGCGTGCTGATTGGGGAGAAAAAGGAGCAGTAGGTTGCATGTTGATTGGAGCACTTGTTGCATGTTGATTGGAGAGAAAAAAGGAGCACTAATTGGGTCCTTTGATGCATGCACATACTTTGTACACACAACCTTTGTCATGCACATTCATGCTATTAGTGATCTTCACGCTCTTATATTTGTTTACGGAGGGAGTAGAATATAATGTGTGCATACAAACATATATTAAAAATCTTATCTCAAAATTGCTGGTTGGCCACAGTGAGAAATCTTTTCTTGGATTATTTTTGCAAGATGGAGGCGAGACTTTTTCCCTTTTTATTTTTGAGAAATTTTTTCTAGCCTTTTTCTTTCCCTTTTTGAGATGAGTGTGATGCTGACATGATGCGAGAAAGTTTTTTAAAATTTTGAGAAAGGTGAGGTTTTTCTTTTCTTTTTTTCTTTAAGATAGAGAAACGTGCACACAGCTCCTTCTCAAGCGGCCCGCAATGGCGGGCCCCAATCACTATGCTTATAGTATATGTAGTGCATCCCCATGTTAAACAAGATCATGCACTTGGCCTGGTTGCCCGCTCGGGCTGTGGTTGGGCAGAGCTTGTGGGTTCGAATCCCCTGTGCGTGTCTTTTTTCATTTTATTTCTCGGCCCACTGACATATGGGCCGCCTACGGACGTGTCCTCCACTATAGAAATACGAGATACGTATGTGACGTGTAGAGCCAGGACTTGCATTTCAACCTCAGGGACCGTATTGACCATGTATTTTTATGTACCGGGACCGTATTGAAGCAATACGTAAGTTTCAGGACTGAGTTGGACGTCGTCAACGAGTATGAGGACTATAGATGCAATTATCTCCAACAACAATTGTTGTATATACATACATGGGTGAATGAGACAACAACCTGCAGACTGCTCCAAGCGATCTTATCTTTTCATGTCTAGTCACAGAAATCAACATCACACTTGGTTTCAGTACACACTCTCGAAAACTACACTTGTTGATCTGGGCTGCACTAACTCAACTTAACTCAGCCGTGCTGTGCTTCACTTCTTCAAAGTAGCACATACCTTTCTTCACGTTGCACATAGCCCATGAGCCTCAGGGACGCTAAACACTGGTACGATCGATTAGTACGCAGCCTCAAGGGCCTAGCAGCTGGATGGAGCGAATCCACAATGATGGCGAGAAGTTTGCTGTAATTTGCCAGTTTCCTTACAAGGCTAAGGCCCTGTTTAGATACTCTAACACAGTTAGAGTTAGAGTTATTTTCTAACCCACTCTAACCCAAATAAGCACTTCCCCATCGGGATAGTTGGGTTAGATGGAACTAACCCAGGGTTATTTGAGCCCTCAACTAACCCAAACTAGCTCTAACCCTATGATCCAAACAGGGTCTAAGCCGCAACGATCCTGATCCCGACCCCAGGCTCTCCAGGTCGCGAGACGAGTTGCTGGCGCTGGACGAACCGCCGCTAGGGTTCAGTACTCCGACGAACTCCGCTCCGCTATCTAGTTTTTTAGGCGCTGGACGCGCACGCCCGTTGCCGAGCGCTTCCGGACAGAGCGAGATGCAAATCCACATCGTGTTATCATTGAGATGAGAACTGACCGATCCAAGGTACTGCTGAAATTTGAGATGAGCTCTAGACCCATATAGCAATTTCTGAAAAATCTCTAAGGACCCATGTGGGTTATATGGCATTAGGTGTAGTGAGAAGTTTAGTCTCACCCCGAAAGTAGAAGAGGAGTTGGACCTCCTTATAAGGGTTTCTTTTCTACATGCTATTGGAGCTTGAGAAGAGAAGAGGCCCTCGCGCACTCCTCCTCCGCCGCCCGCCTCGCCACGCCTCGACGCGGGATTGAGCCGAGCCGAGCTCACACCTACGCGCTTATTTTTGCCAGTCACTAACGGAGAGTTCTCTGACAGCTGGGCCACGATCTGAGACGTCGGATCATGGGCTATCACGGACTCGGACGTGGGTCGAGCCCACGTCTCTCCACGCGGCTGCGCTTATATGCGGTGTATCCTAACCCTAGCCGCCACGAACAGATCACATCTGCTCCACGCGCATGCCCACCGTTGTTCCCTTGCTGCTGCTGCCACCGGTGACTCCATCCCTTCCGCCGCGTACACGGTCGACGGGAGAGCAGGTCTCCGAAACCACGCCCTTCTGGTTCCTGTACGGGGTGAGGGGCGAATAGGTTTTTGGGCAGTGATTACGCGACTGCTCACTTCCGATCGTCTACTTCCTCTACGTCTGCGTCACCTTCATCATCAACATGTCTGCCGACGCCGAACGTGCCGCCGCCGAGAAAGCTGAAGCTGACAAGAAGGCCGCCGAGGACGCCGCTGCTGCCACCAAAGCCGCGGCCTCTGCATGGCCTACTGGAGGGTATAACTCATTTTTCCCGCTCCTACTATTTTCTGTTTTAGCCATGCTAGCGTTATACGTAGATCTTTCTGCAATTAGCGTAGTATGTACTAGTTTGACTGAATATCAGTATGCGTTTATTTGTGTCAATGCCATGCTAGTGATTTACTCGTGGACTAATTTAATCGAGAAATTGCCTATTTACTCAACAGGTACTCCTATATCATATCTTTAATTTATCACTTCCTATGCTAGCTCTATCAGCATATCTATCTATCTATCTATCTATCTATCTATCTATAGATTCACGTTCGCTCGTCTGCTGCATTGTGTTGTGTGACGTGATTAGCTCCATCAGTTAATCGTGACGCATCTCGTAAGATTCACAAACATAGGTCTACAAGAGCCCCATAGTTCCTGCTGGCCCTTACCCTGGCGCGCATAGCATGGAAGGCAGGCTGTCATACTATATTAGCGTTCTATGTGTATTGAGTAAGTAATTTATCTTCATATACATCATGCATTGTGCAAGTTTTGAGGCAAATTTTTAGCGCTTTGAGTTATCATGATGATTAAAAAGTATGTGTAGAGATTCCGGCAGTGACACACTATTTGTATTTATTTTTCTCCCTCTTAATATATAGGCAACTCAGTTGCCATTCCCTAAAAAAGTGTATTGAAAAATGTGGGTTCTATGTAATAAAAAACAAACCTTTGAATTCGTATTGAGAAGAAGTTTTTGATGATAAATATTTTCAGTGACAAAAATTCATTGCGAAGGAGAGAGTATAGGAAGGGCCCTGAGATTAAAAAACTCAGTGCTAAAAATTCATTGCAATGGAGAGATATATGAAAGGGCCCTGAGTTTTAGGTTCACCTCGGGCCCCCAAAATCTCAGGACCGGCCCTGCTTTCTTCATTGAATGTTAACTAGATGACTCGTTGCACCAATGGCGCAAAGCCTGAGAGGGAGCCAAGTATGGTGAGAATATTTAGACACCCAAGTCGAAAACCAAATGTGGCCAACACTCCCGCATCCTCTGCTTGGAAGCCGCCTTTTCTCACCGGAGCTAACATAGATACATGATTCTTCAAGAGCAAATTTCAGAGAAAATATAAAGCATGGAAAGCTTTAAGTTGTACTATTGAGACCATACCACGATATCTTCATTTAGTTTCTTTGGAAATCTAAAGGTCTAAGAGGATGGTACATGTGAGAAGCTGTGAATCCATAACAAAAAACTAAACTAACTTACAAACAAACATTTCAAGTTTGGAAGCCACAAAGATGCGGCCCAGATCTCTCATTGTAGGGCAGGTACATGTCCTTAATCCTGCATCCACAATCCATAATTTTTCAACACCTAAATCCATGAAATCCAAACAAAGGAAATCATGGCAGAAACATGTGTCGTGGCTTACGTCTCGGAGAAGGACTTCTTGGCATTCTTGTACAGGTTGGACACAGCAATCCTCGCTGCGAGCCCATCATTTCAGTCTTCTTTAATCTCTAACTGAAC
The DNA here is from genome assembly GCF_003073215.2 of Triticum urartu. NCBI lineage: Eukaryota > Viridiplantae > Streptophyta > Magnoliopsida > Poales > Poaceae > Triticum > Triticum urartu. The sequence continues at coordinate 2,354,478 of NC_053028.1, read as the reverse complement.
CAAATAACAAAAGCTTAAGCTTAAGCATCCACACACACAGAAAATTCAAAACAAATCTCACATAAAACTGTCCCAAGTCAGATACAGGGGAAACCAAGGTGAGATGATCATGTTTCTTATAGGAAACAATAACCATAGGTAAATACATACATTATTGTCCTGTCAGAAGGTACTTAGTTGTACTTCAAGTGGTACTGGGACATGAAACTAAGCCATTGAAATTTTTGTAACAGAATAGATGATAACACCAGTGTAGGCCATGAACAAAAATACAAAGAAGAACATAATCAAGCATAACCCACCTCGACCGAAGCAACGGCTGATCAACAGCAGGAACCTGAACCTCGTGATGCTAGACCAGATATCTATGGTTACCCATTTTATTTCTCCCGCCTAACCTGAAGTAGTTATCTGGACAAAATAGGGAGGCACACTTAAACAAATCAGTTCTTAGTAATTATAGAATGCCCTGTATTAAAGGAAGTAAAATCAAGCATGTATGTGCTCTAACTTTCATAACTGCATGTAAACTCAGCAACTAACTTTATATACCAAAGTGTACAATTCTCAAGTTTAGCTACAGAGACGAAAACAGGGACAGAGGGCGTGCACCTGAAACCTGACGGAGTTTGCTTCGGCCTCCCTCTCAATGGCCAACCCAGAACATAATCATCAACCATGCGCGCCTCCCCCATGTACTTAAATACAGTAGGCATATATCAACTAAATCCAGGCACCTAATTAAAAAAACACTGCTGTTAATATAAATGCAGACAAAGACAAGCAACCAGATCAGTCTAGTTGCACACACCATGGTCAACACGAGTGCAGCACGATCAGCATGTTCATAGAACCACTTCCATAAACAGTTCCAGTAGGCTCTGATAAACTCATTTCCAGCAATCCATTGCTTATATCAAGAATGACCAAAAGAAGCAAACCGAGCACAACTCTATAAGCACAACGTTTAAAAAAATCTCTTCTCTAAGCTAATCAAGCCTGCTCGCTTTCGTTTTTGATTAAAGCCAGTTCGGTCAGTTAGGAGAAAAAAAACAATTAATAAAATTACCCAAACTAAACAATCTTCTAATCTGCTTTAATGGAACATAATAAGCATTTGCTGCTGCTCTTTGTATGATATACTGGACCCCTTTACAGGCGGTTATGCATGCACATTTTACACAGTAGCCTGCATAACCCACTCAGCTTGCTTACATAATTTAACAGGCTAATAAGGAGACAAAGGCTGACAGCATTAAAAAAGACAAGGCGCATCATAATCTCACCAGACAAGAACAAGTGGTAGGCCATGAAACAAAGCAAACAGAGCATGTAGCAAGAAGCAATGAAGTGCATCAATAAGAACACATCTAACCTTGCAAAAGTATGACCGGTCCGGACGTCAGGAAACCTGGACAGGAAGAGAAAGAAGCAACGAACAAACATTTCAGCTCAAACACATTTTATCAAACAGCAGACGAGCAAGAAATATCTTACCTTTCCAAACAGAAATATCTTGCATTTTATCAAACAGTAGCCTGATAAACAAGAAGTTGGATGACCCTGCAGCAACAAGATAAAGAGAAGTGAGAACAAGAAAACCGAAGAGCACGAGGACATGGAAAGCAAAGCCGGCCGAAGCGACGCATGCAAAAGAAAAAAACGACGGTGACACTAATACGGAGAAGAAGAGCTGCAACCTCAACCGGTTTGACAACCAGGAGAAGTCCGTGTGGACGAGGCCGAGGCTGCCCGCCAGGACCAGCTCCAGCGCGAGTTCCACGTCTGCCTCATCGCGCTGCGCCACAATCGGCTAATTTAGATTAGAATTTTTTTTTGTATTATGTTTTAGATTGGAAAAAAATAGAGCTTTGGTTTGGACTTCCTACGCAAGGAAAGATTCTGATTCACGTCCAAAACCCTAGTTTGGGTCTAACTCGGAATCCGAACTTTCCAAAACTATCTGGTTTAAAAGCTAGCTGCATGTTGCGGGTCACTTTTGAGGTAGTAAACAACCTCGGTTGGAAATGACGCCAAAATCATATTTATTCGTTTTGACGAGACAAACAGTTTTTATGTTGAACGTTTTTTGATTCGAAGCCATCTTGAGAGCCAAATCGCTCTCGCAAAATAGGCAATCAATGGCGCTACCCATCAAACATCAGCTATATGGGTATCTGATGGGGTGCGCCACAATTTGCTTGTGGTAGGGCTGCACTTTAATGGCTCTAACTTGTGCATACAACCTCGGATTATGACATGTAGCATATTTTTTGTTGTTGTGTAGCATCATGAGCAAATCTATGACTAGATGCATGTATGATTAGGGCATATGGTGATATGCGGCATTGGACGTATGTGCGGGGTGATTACTGGATGTATACGCGGCATTGGACATATGTGTGGGGTGACTAGATGCACGTATGATTAGGTCGATGTACACCTAGCAATTCATTAATAAAGTTAGCTCCTTCACAAAGCAAGGATTGATGCACCTACTCACATTGAGAGAGAGTTTTTAAGTTAAATCGGTTTTTCACTTACCCTTTTGTTCTTTTACTTTCGAATAATTTTTATTGCAGACGAGAATCCATCTGCATACGGGTTCCCTTGGCCATCATCCGACGATCAAACCATCGATGACCTAGAAGTAATGAGCACGGGGCGGCGTCCGGTGGCGGTGACCTCTGCGCCATGTGGCCCTGCCTCCTCAAACACCCCTAAACCCATCAGGAGCCTCAAACCCCCCTAAAACCACCGGGCGGATGTCATGGTAAAAATATAGCGACCCAGGCGAGCAGTATGTGACGATGGAGCTTGATGAAATGATTCAAAAAAAGAAAGAAAAGAAAGCTGAGCAACCATCAAAGGGATATGGTGTGAGTCTTCTCTGGTTGGTTATATGCAGAGAAGATAGAATATTTTTCTTTGGGTATAAGCCGAGAAGATACACATAATAATAGTTCATATCCATCACAGTGTGCAATGATGATTGAAGCTTACCGCTTTTAGACGATACGGCTATTTAAGGCGCTCCTCGCGTGGCGAGGTGGGACTAAACCATTGCGGAGTTTGTTCTATCAAAAACTTGGCAAATCCTGAACCCTGACATTCCAATTTTTCAAAAAAATGAAAAAAGGAAAATGTTTACCAAGTGTCGAAAGTCTGCAAAGATGTGACCCCTGGAATTTCTATTAAAAAAAATAAAAAATGGAACATGCCTGTCGAGTCTTTGTTAGACGAAACTCGGCAAACAAAGGCCGCATCACGGTTCCGTCGCCTGCTGTACAGTAGGGCCCACTGGTCAGGCTTTTGCGAGTTTTTTCCTCACCGAAAATCGGTTTTATTTGAGATTCTGCCGAGTTTATTTAGTTCGCCGAGTCGTTTTTCGTTGGAACCAGGCAAAGCCAGAGTTTTGCCAAGTAGTTTATCACTGCCAAGTTTAATTTTGAATCAAACTCTAGTTTGCTGAGTTTTCGATAAAGTGGACTCGGCGAAGTTCTGGAAGTCGGGATAAAACTAGATTCTAAGGGGGTGTTTGTTTTCAGGGACTTTTTTGTGTAAGGACTAGAAAAAGTCCCTCTTAGAGACTTTTTTACCAAACGGGAGGGACTTTTTAGGGACTAAACTAGTCATTTGGGACTAAATGAAGAAGACTCTCAAGGAGAGTCTTTTTTGGGACTTTTTGGGACTTTTCCAACAACGCCCCTCCATGCATTCAATGACCCGCCACCCCATGGTGTTGTTTGATTGTTATTTTTTTATATACTAGGGACAACATGGTCATTTAATAACCTCTAAAAAGAGACTAAGGACTTTTTAGTCTCTGAAAACAAACAAAAAGAGACTTTTTAAGGACTAGAGACTTTTTAGTTGGGACTAGAAAAAGTCCTAGGACTTATGAATCAAACAGGGCCTAATAGTGATGAGCTGCCGACATGCATGAAAATTTTGGCCCACCGGAATGCATGCGAGAGTCATATATTTTGGGAGCACCAACATCAACATATATCTATGGCCCACAAAGAAGAGTCCGCTCCGCACCCTCCCTCTCGTCTTCCAAGAAAACATCGCGAACGTGTGGCTGCCGACGGCGACGGCGACGGCGACGGCGAGCTGAGCAGCGCGCCGCCTCCCATTCCCCTGGTCACTGTCGTCGCCCTCCCACTTCCGGCAACGCAACGCAACGCAAGCAACGAGATCGATCGACAATGAGCGACCAAAATTAAACCCATGCATCAGGTAATTATTACTCTAGTATTAATTAAGCTTCTCATGTCGATCGACGACGTACTCTTTAATTTAATTTGGTTGGCGCATCAGATTCAGATCCAATACCTTGATGTAAATATCATCAGATCCAATACACTGCTAGCTAGTACTAGTACTTTCGTCCTGGTTTATTGGCCCTTCATATTTAGTGTCAAATTTTGATAATAGATTTAACTAACAAAACGTCAATGCAGGTCATAAAAAACTGTATTCTCATGGTATAATTTTTTATGACATGCATTGACATTTTGTTAGTTAAATCTATGATCAAAATTTAATACAAAATACGGGAGGGACTAATAAATCAGGACAGATGTAATAGCTAGCTAGATGCCAGATTATGTCTTTCTTCTTCCTTCCCCCTGATTTAAAGTGTCATATGCATATATAGCACGCTATTCACCCAAGACTAGAAGAGAATGGCTGCATCTGACAAGACATATATGTCGCTGGTGTGCACAACGGTGCAAGAGCTGGCGTGGTTGATGAGGTGCTGGCCGCTGATGAGATGCCGGAGCCCATCCCTCTCATCGATCTTAACCGGCGAGCTATTTTACGGTACCCTGGTACTCCCAAAACATGTGCTGGAGTACCGAACAAATCTAGCCGTCCGTTGTAAAAGGTAACTTAGTCATTTTTCCATGGGTACTTTCAATTTTCTCCCCGTGATCTCGCATAGATGCCAAATTAGCTCCCAAAAGAAAAAAGGAACTCCAGATCAAGTGCCAGAAAAAACTCCCGTTCGTTCGGCCGGAAATCCCGATCGCTCGCTGCATCGCAATAGAGTGGCGGCGCCACTTCAAGCCTGATCCTTCTCTACCGCAGGCCACCGTGCCTTCTCCACACCGATCGTCGGCTCCGCCGCGTCGCTCGTATGGCACATACGGATGAGCCACCCCCGGCCAAACCCTGTACTGCGCCACGGTCGAGGAAATGGGTCCGGCGGCTGCACGGCATAGGTCTTGTTCCGGCTCATCCCCGACGCGGATGCTTCCCCGCTACTCACCCATGAAGGACGTTCATAACCCGCTGGCATGGGCTCATCCCGGCATCTCCGGACGCTGCATGCAGATCAATATATTAGGTTTTGCTTGCAATTGCAAAATAAAAAATGGCCGCCAGAATACATGAGAGGTTACGAGGAATGAAAATGAATTAATATTAGATTGTTATATTATTACAGTTTTGCCCCTTATATCAAGGTACTCGTGTACTTTTTAACTTAGTACTCTGTTGGATGAGTGATGGAGTACCAAGTAATAATGTCCGCTGGATCAAGAGGAATGTACGGTCTATACTTATTTCGGGGTACCGTAAAAGATCTCTAACCGGCTGACGGCCGTTGACAAAGCCGACAAGCTCCGGGCGGCTCTACAGACCTGGGGCCTCTTCTTGTTGAGTGTGTGCACCCTTAATTAGTTTCTTCTACTCCCTCCGTTCAATTTTATAAGTTAAAATGTCTTCAAAGCCTTATAAAAGTGAACAGAAGGAGTAGCTAAAATTGTTCAACTTTTGCTGAGGTTTTTGCCCAGGCGACCAACCATGGAATGGAATCGAGGAGTCCCTTATGGATTCCATGATGAGTGCATCGAAAGACTTCTTCATGCAACCGTCTGAAGAAAAGCAGAGATACAGCAACTTGATAGACGGCAAGCATTTCCAGATGGAAGGCTATGGAAATGACAAAGTAGTGACCACCCAGGAGCAGGGCCTGAGCTGGAACGACCGCTTGCATTTGAGAGTGGAGCCTGAAGACGAGAGGAATTTCGCCAAGTGGCCCACTCACCCGGAATCTTTCAGGTTAATCACCTACTCCCTCCGTAAACTAATATAAGAGCATTTAGATTACTAAAGTAGTGATCTAAATGCTCTTATATTAATTTGCCCTTGGTTCCAAAATGTAAGGTGTATTTTATTTTTCTCTTTCTACATATATACATACAGGGATTTACTACATGAGTATGCACCTTCTAGTTGGTCCTTGCGAATCGCCAGCCGACAAGCTCAGTGCTTTGCAGCCGTTATTCACGGCCAATTGGATTGACAGTGGGTCGTCGCCAACATCTCCCACGCTTGATTCAGCAGCCGACTGTGTGACTCACCGTCCGGAGTTAAATCGTTGGTTTCAAGATCCGGCCATCCATTAGTTGGTCCATGCAAAAGATTCAGACCTACTGCTTCAACGATCTGGCCGTATGTATCGACAGTAAGCCCACATATGCATGTATACGGTCCGCTCAAGAGGCCCACTCACGCGGTCTTGCACTACTAGTAAGTGTGCACGTTATTTGAACTAATAAGTGTGCATACGCAATACGCATCTATTTGGATTAACATATTATAGTAAACTTAATACAAGACAATTTATTCATAAATTTGAAATTTTCTATAAATTTGAAATACCATTTCTCCTTAATCAATATGTCTCCTGTATTAAAAGATCACCCACTTTTCTCAATGTATAAAATTCAAAATTGTTTACAAGATTCATCATGATTCTTCATATGCACACATTTATGCAAGTATAGTCACACATGAAAATGTCACTTAGGACAAGCTAAGGAACTGTTTCAGTGCCAACAAATTCCAGTCAAGAACTACACAAGATTGTCATGAACATATACAGAGAGAAGTGACCTCTCTTTCTCCGAGATTGATCGAATAACAAGTTTTTGTATATATCTATCCGACACTACTACATATATACCAGGTCCTGATAATTGCTGCATGGCCTCCACCGAAACAATCGTTTCCGCAGATCATTTCTTATAGGTAACCTCCACCCGCCGATGATCCCATAGCCGGTCGTCAGGCTGGGAGTAGTGAACGTCCACTAGCAAATATAAATAGGAACAAGACAGGCCTGCCTAAATGAGTAATCTATAGGCGATTTCAGGCATCCCGACCGCAAGCAAGACGGTAGCTTTCATGAGCGGCTTTAGGAAGCATCTATGGACCTGTTTAAATCGATTTTAGAAGCTTCCGTGTAGTTTTCTCTTTTTTTTCGACATGTTTTCATGGTCTTCTTTGGTTTTTTCGGGTTTTATATTTTCCTTTGCCTTTTTTCTTTTTACCAAATACATGTCGACTTTTTTTAGCACATGTTCTACAGTTTTTGTATACACGTTGAACAAATTTTTAAGACACAGAAATATTTTTTTTCATATGATAAACAATTGCCACATACATGTTTGAACATTTTTAGAATACATTTTATACATTTTCTAAATACACCTTGATTTTTTTAATGATAGGAATTTTTTTAAAGCGAAACGAATATTTTTTATATTTTTTTTAAAAAAACTTTCAAACATATTTTTGAAGTGCGTGAACATTTTTTAATTTTCATGAACATGTTTCTGAATGATACAAAACATTTTTTCTAAAATGACGTGAACAAAATTTTTTACTTGTCTAAACATTTTTTTAAATGGCATGAATAAATTTTTGAAACACATGAACATTTATAGAATTTAGGAATAATACGTTTTTCCATTTCAAAAATTAAAATAAGTAGTAAAAAAACTAATTAAAACCAGCAGAACAGGACGTGGCTGTTTGGTCTCATTGTGGGCCAGACATAGCTCTGTCCGATTTTATTAGGCGGGCTTGGCGATAGGCCGTCATTTTCGTTTTTGCGTGGCCTCCAGCACTCCAGTAGGTGGATCCTATTTGGCGCTTCAGCGCTCGTTTGCAAACGGGCGCCGGCAAGGATCAAACCCGGGACCTCTTCCTTCCGAGTGAAGCACACTGACCACTACACCCACGCGTCGTGTTAATGCCTACTTCATGTTATATAGTCCTATGTATAGGAAATGCCCCCCCCCCCCCCTTTATGTTTTCCATGTTTATTTTCTTTTTCTTTTTTGTCTCTTGTTTCTTTTTTCTTCTCTAAAATTCATGATTTCTTCCAATCAAAGATTTGTTTTCGAAATGGATGAACTTTTTTCCAAATTGTTTAACTTTTTTCAAAATCAACGAACTTTTTAAATATTTTGGTGATTTTTCTAAAAAATTGATGAGTTTTTCCAAATATGATGAACTATTTTTTAAAATTGATAAAAAATTTCCAATATGATGAACCTTTTTCAAAATTCATGAACATTTTCTAGATTTGATAACTTATTTTAAAAACCGACGAACGTTTTTCAAATCCGATGAACTTTTTTGCAAAATGGATGTTTTTTTAGAATCGATGAACACTTCTAAATTCGAAGAAGTTTTTTCTAATTCGAGGAGTTTCTTTCCAAATTCAATGAACCTTTTCTAAATCATACACATTTTTTATTTCTCAAAATTTTCATTTTTGTACTTTTTTTTTATTTTTTAAAGTTCAACGGAGGTGAAACAATGCTCTTTTTTTGGAACCGGTGAAACAACGCTCGAGCGAGCGACCAGACGTGGCGATCGATGAAGTGATCGAGCGCTCACCACATGGGCCGGCACACGAGCAGGCGGCTGTGGGCGAGCGCTGCGTAGGAGCTCCCAGTCCACCACACATTCATTCTTTCCATGCACAACCGTCTGGCAAACGCGCCAACCCCACACGCGAACAAGAGGAGCATTGCTTCAAAAAAAAGAGGGGCACGCAATCATGCAGTCTATATAACCACGGCAGCGATACAAACGCAGTTGATGGCCTGTGCGATGGCCACGCATTTTTTTTCTTCAAAACGGAGGCAAAAAATTTGACTCATCTATTAATTAAGCAGAAGAGAGTTGCCTAGTTAACTAACGGGAAACCGGGCTAAAACCGTCGCAACCGCTGAGCGACACACATAAGATACCCCACACACGCCCCTCTAAAGAGGGCCTCGTCGATACAGCTCATCGCCATCCTTCCTCCCCTAGAAGGCGTCTTCGCCATCCCTACACTCTGAGCAAACAACTCCGACTTCGTCGTAGGCGATCGCCGACTCAACCTACTATGAATAGGCCTTGTGGAGTTGCATGAAGATCCGTGCCAGAACTCAGCCACCTGACAACGCAGCTCCGACTCTGATGGAGAACTACGAAGGACAAAACCAGGCACGGCTGGCGCCACAAAAGATCACCGAATGGCCCATCTGGAGCCATTCATCGTACGTCGCAGTGCCCCGCCACCGCAACTTCGACTCCACAGCAACAACCAAACCGAGGCAATCCCGTGGACACGCCCTAGAAGAGCCTACTACCGCAACCATTGCCGCATCGCCGACATCGCTCCCACCATCACCATTGCCACAGAAGCCTGGACGCCCCAACCGCCGCCATCCACTGGTCATGCTTGAAGGAAATATGCCCTAGAGGCAATAATAAAGTTATTATTTATTTTCTTATAATCATGATAAATGTTTATTATTCATGCTAGAATTGTATTAACCGGAAACATAATACATGTGTGAATACATAGACAAACAAAGTGTCACTAGTATGCCTCTACTTGACTAGCTCGTTAATCAAAGATGGTTATGTTTCCTGACCATAAACAATGAGTTGTTATTTGATTAACGAGGTCACATCATTAGTTGAATGATCTGATTGACATGACCCATTCCATTAGCTTAGCACCCGATCGTTTAGTATGTTGCTATTGCTTTCTTCATGACTTATACATGTTCCTATGACTATGAGATTATGCAACTCCCGTTTGCCGGAGGAACACTTTGGGTGCTACCAAACGTCACAACGTAACTGGGTGATTATAAAGGAGCATTACAGGTGTCTCCAAAGGTAGATGTTGGGTTGGTGTATTTCGAGATTAGGATTTGTCACTCCGATTGTCGGAGAGGTATCTCTGGGCCCTCTCGGTAATACACATCACATAAGCCTTGCAAGCATTACAACTAATATGTTAGTTGTGAGATGATGTATTACGGAACGAGTAAAGAGACTTGCCGGTAACAAGATTGAACTAGGTATTGGATACCGACGATCGAATCTCGGGCAAGTAACATACCGATGACAAAGGGAACAACGTATGTTGTTATGCGGTCTGACCGATAAAGATCTTCGTAGAATATGTAGGAGCCAATATGGGCATCCAGGTCCCGCTATTGGTTATTGACCGGAGACGTGTCTCGGTCATGTCTACATTGTTCTCGAACCCGTAGGGTCCGCACGCTTAAGGTTACGATGACAATTATATTATGAGTTTATGCATTTTGATGTACCGAAGGTTGTTCGGAGTCCCGGATGTGATCACGGACATGAGGAGGAGTCTTGAAATGGTCGAGACGTAAAGATTGATATATTGGAAGCCTATATTTGGATATCGGAAGTGTTCCGGGTGAAATCGGGATTTTACCGGGTTACCGGGAGGTTACCGGAACCCCCCGGGAGCCATATGGGCCTTCATGGGCCTTAGTGGAAAGGAGAAAGGGGCAGCCCGAGGTGGCTGCGCACCTCCCCCCTCCCCTAGTCCTATTAGGACTAGGAGAAGGTGGCCGGCCCCCCCCTCTCTCTTTCCCCCCTTGGGAATCCTAGTTGGAATAGGATTGGGGGGGGGGGAGTCCTACTCCCGGAAGGAGTAGGACTCCTCCTGCGCCCTCCTCCTTGGCCGGCGCCCCCCTCCCCCTTGGCTCCTTTATATACTGAGGCAGAGGCACCCCAGAAACACACAAGTTGATCCAGGTGATCTATTCCTTAGCCGTGTGCGGTGCCCCTGCCACCATATTCCTCGATAATACTGTAGTGGAGTTTAGGCGAAGCCCTGCTGCTATAGTTCATCAAGATCGTCACCACGCCGTCGTGCTGACGGAACTCTTCCCCGACACTTTGCTGGATTGGAGTCCGGGGATCATCATCGAGCTGAACGTGTGCTCGAACTCGGAGGTGCCGTAGTTTCGGTGCTTGATCGGTTGGATCGTGAAGACGTACGACTACTTCCTTTACGTCGTGTCAGCGCTTCCGTAGTCGGTCTGCGTTGGGTACGTAGACAACACTCTCCCCTCTCGTTGCTATGCATCACATGATCTTGCGTGTGCGTAGGAATTTTTTTGAAATTACTACGAAACCCATCAGTGGTATCAGAGCCTAGGTTATTTATGTTGATGTTATATGCACGAGTAGAACACAAGTGAGTTGTGGACGATACAAGTCATACTGCCTACCAGCATGTCATACTTTGGTTCGGCGGTATTGTTGGACGAGACGACCCGGACCAACCTTACGCGTACGCTTACGCGAGACCGGTTCCCTCGACATGCTTTGCACATAGATGGCTTGCGGGCGACTGTCTCTCCAACTTTAGTTGAACCGAGTGTGGCTACGCCCGGTCCTTGCGAAGGTTAAAACGGAGTCTATTTGACAAACTATCGTTGTGGTTTTGATGCGTAGGTGAGATTGGTTCTTACTTAAGCCCGTAGCAGCCACGTAAAACTTGCAACAACAAAGTAGAGGACGTCTAACTTGTTTTTGCAGGGCATGTTGTGATGTGATATGGTCAAGGCATGATACTGAATTTTATTGTATGAGATGATCATGTTTTGTAACCGAGTTATCGACAACTGGCAGGAGCCATATGGTTGTCGCTTTATTGTATGCAATGCAATCGCGATGTAATGCTTTACTTTTTTACTAAACGGTAGTGATAGTCGTGGAAGCGTAAGATTGGTGAGACGACAACGATGCTACGATGGAGATCAAGGTGTCGCGCCGGTGACGATGGTGATCATGACGGTGCTTCGGAGATGGAGATCACAAGCACAAGATGATGATGGCCATATCATATCACTTAAATTGATTGCATGTGATGTTTATCTTTTTATGCATCTTATCTTGCTTTGATTGACGGTAGCATTATAAGATGATCTCTCACTAAATTATCAAGAAGTGTTCTCCCTGAGTATGCACTGTTGCCAAAGTTCGTCGTGCCCAGACACCACATGATGATCGGGTGTGATAAGCTCTACGTCCATCTACAACGGGTGCAAGCCAGTTTTGCACACGCAGAATACTCAGGTTAAACTTGACGAGCCTAGCATATGCAGATATGGCCTCGGAACACGGAGACCGAAAGGTCGAGCGTGAATCATATAGTAGATATGATCAACATAACGATGTTCACCATTGAAAACTACTCCATCTCACGTGATGATCGGTTATGGTTTAGTTGATTTGGATCACGTGATCACTTAGAGGATCAGAGGGATGTCTATCTAAGTGGGAGTTCTTAAGTAATCTGATTAATTGAACTTAAATTTATCATGAACTTAGTCCTGGTAGTATTTTGCAAATTATGTTGTAGATCAATAGCTTGCGTTGTTGCTTTCATATGTTTATTTTGATATGTTCCTAGAGAAAAATTGTGTTGAAAGATGTTAGTAGCAATGATGCGGATTGGATCCATGATCTGAGGTTTATCCTCATTGCTGCACAGAAGAATTATGTCCTTGATGCACCGCTAGGTGACAGACCTATTGCAGGAGCAGATGCAGATGTTATGAACGTTTGGCTAGCTCAATATGATGACTACTTGATAATTTAGTGCACCATGCTTAATGGCTTAGAATCGGGACTTCAAAGACGTTTTGAACGTCATGGACCATATGAGATGTTCCAGGAATTGAAGTTAATATTTCAAGCAAATACCCGAGTTGAGAGATATGAAGTCTCCAACAAGTTCTATAGCTAAAAGATGGAGGAGAATCGCTCAACTAGTGAGCATGTGCCCAGATTGTCTGAGTACTACAATCGCTTGAATCAAGTGGGAGTTAATCTTCCAGATAAGATAGTGATTGACAGAATTCTCTAGTCACCATCACCAAGTTAGTAGAACTTCGTGATGAACTATGATATGCAAGGGATAACGGAAACGATTCCCAAGCTCTTCGTAATGCGGAAATTAACGAAGGTAGAAATCGAGAAAAACATCAAGTGTTGATGGTAGACAAGACCACTAGTTTCAAGAAAAGGAAAGAGGGAAGAAGGGGAACTTCAAGAAGAACAGCAAGCAAGTTGCTACTCAAGTGAAGAAGCCCAAGTCTGGTCCTAAGCCTGAGACTAAGTGTTTCTACTGCAAAGGGACTGGTCACTGGAAGCGGAACTACCCCAAGTGATTGGCAGATAAGAACGATGGCAAAGTGAACATAAGTATATTTGATATACATGTGTACTTTACTAGTGTTTATAGCAACCCCTCAGTATTTGATACTAGTTCAGTTGCTAAGATTAGTAACTCGAAACGGGAGTTGCAGAATACACAGAGACTAGTTAAGGGTGAAGTGACGATGTGTGTTGGAAGTGGTTCCAAGATTGATATGATCATCATCGCACACTCCCTATACTTTCGGGGTTAGTGTTGAACCTGAATAAGTGTTATTTGGTGTTTGCGTTGAGCATGAATATGATTTGATCATGTTTATTGTAATACGGTTATTCATTTAAGTAAGAGAATAAATTGTTGTTCTGTTTACATGAATAAAACCTTATATGGTTACACACCCAATGAAAATAGTTCATTGGATCTCGATCGTAGTGATACACATAATCATAATATTGAAACCAAAAGATGCAAAGTTAATAATGATAGTGCAACTTATTTGTAGCACTGCCGTTTAGGTCATATTGGTGTAAAGCGCATGAAGAAACTCCATGCTGATGGGATTTTGGAATCACTTGATTATGAATCACTTGATGCTTGCGAACCATGCCTTTTGGGCAAGATGACTAAAACGCCGTTCTCCGGAACAATGAAGCAAGCAACAAATTTGTTGGAGATCATACATACTGATGTATGTGGTCCGATGAATATTAAGGCTTGCAGCAGGTATCATTATTTTCTGACCTTCACAGATGATCTGAGCAGATATGGGGATATCTACTTGATGAAACATAAGTCTGAAACATTTGAAAAGTTCAAAGAATTTCAGAGTGAAGTGGAAAATCATCGTGACAAGAAAATAAAGTTTCTACGATCTGATCGCGGAGACAAATATTTGAGTTACGAGTTTGGTCTTCAATTAAAACAATGTGGAATAGTTTCACAAACTCATGCCACATGGAACACCACAACATAATGGTGTGTCCGAACGTCATAACCGTACTTTATTGGATATAGTGCAATCTATGATGTCTCTTACCAATCTACCACTATCGTTTTGGGGTTATGCATCAGAGACAGCTGCATTCACGTTAAATAGGGCACCATCTAAATCCGTTGAGACGACACCGTGTGAACTATGGTTTGGCAAGAAACCTAAGCTGTCTTGTCTTAAAGTTTGGGGTTGCGATGCTTATATGAAAAAGTTTCATCCTGATAAGCTCAAACTCAAATCGGAGAAGTGCGTCTTCATAGGATATCCAAAGGAAACTATTGGATACACCTTCTATCACAGATCCGAAGGCAAGACTTTTGTTGCTAAATTCGGAAACTTTCTGGAGAAGGAGTTTCTCTCGAAAGAAGTGAGTGGGAGGAAAGTAGAACTTGACGAGGTAACTGTACCTGCTCCCTTATTGGAAAGTAGTACATCACAGAAAACTGTTTCTGTGACACCTACACCAGTCAGTGAGGAAGCTAATGATGATGATCATGAAACTTCAGAACAAGATACTACTGAACCTCGTAGGTCAACCAGAGTAAGATCCGCACCAGAGTGGTACGGTAATCCTTTTCTGGAAGTCATGCTACTAGATCATGATGAACCTACGAACTATGAGGAAGCGATGATGAGCCCAGATTCCGCGAAATGGTTTGAGGCCATGAACTCTGAGATATGATCCATGTATGAGAACAAAGTATGGACTTTGATGGATTTGCCCGATGATCGGCAAGCCATAGAGAATAAATGGATCTTCAAGAGGAAGACGGACGCTGATAGTAGTGTTACTATCTACAAAGCTAGAATTGTCGCAAAAGTTTTTCGACAAGTTCAAGGTGTTGACTACGATGAGAGTTTCTCACTCGTATCTATGCTTAAGTCTGTCCGAATCATGTTAGCAATTGCCGCGTTTTATGAAATCTGGCAAATGGATAAACAAAACTGCATTCCTTAATGGATTTACTAAAGAAGAGTTGTATACGATGCAACTAGAAGGTTTTGTCGATCCTAAAGGTGTTAACTACATATGCAAGCTCCAACGATCCATCTATGGACTGGTGCAAGAATCTCGGAGTTGGAATATACGCTTTGATAAGTTGATCAAAGCATATAGTTTTATACAGACTTGCGGTGAAGCCTGTATTTACAAGAAAGTGAGTGGGAGCACTACAGCATTTCTGATAAGTATATGTGAATGACATATTGTTGATCGGAAATAATGTAGAATTATTCTGCAAAGCATAAAGGAGTGTTTGAAAGGAGTTTTTCAAAGAAAGACTTTGGTGAAGCTGCTTACATATTGAGCTTCAAGATCTATAGAGATAGATCAAGACGCTTGATAAGTTTTTTCAATGAGTACATACCTTGACAAGATTTTGAAGTAGTTCAAAATGGAGCAGTCAAAGAAAGAGTTCTTGCCTGTATTACAAGGTGTGAAGTTGAGTAAGACTCAAAGCCCGACCACGGCAGAAGATAGAAAGAGAATGAAAGTCATTCCCTATGCCTCAGTCATAGGTTCTATAAAGTATGCCATGCTGTATACCAGATCTATTGTATGCCCTACCACTGAGTTTGGCAAGGGAGTACGATAGTGATCTAGGAGTAGATCACTGGACAGCGGTCAAAATTATCCTTAGTGGAATAAGGATATGTTTCTCGATTATGGAAGTGAAAAAAAAGGGTTCGTCGTAAAGGGTTACGCCGATGCAAGTTTTGACACTAATCTAGATGACTCTAAGTCTCGGTCTAGATACATATTGAAAGTGGGAGCAATTAGCTAGAGTAGCTCCATGCAGAGCATTGTTGACATAGAAATTTGCAAAATACATGCGGGTCTGAATATGGCAGACCCGTTGACTAAGATTCTCTCACAAGCAAAACATGATCACACCTTAGTACTCCTTGAGTGTTAATCACATAGCGATGTGAACTAGATTACTGAATCTAGTAAACCCTTTGGGTGTTGGTCACATGGTGTTGTTCTCGAACCCGTAGGGTCCGCACGCTTAAGGTTTCGATGACAGTTATATTATGAGTTTATACTTTTTGATGTACCGAAGGTTGTTCGGAGTCCCGGATGTGATCACGGACATGACGAGGAGTCTCAAAATGGTCGAGACATAAAGATTGATATATTGGAAGCCTATGTTTGGATATCGGAAGTGTTCCGGGTGAAATCGGGATTTTACCGGAGTACCGGGAGGTTACCGGAACCCCCCGGGAGCTATATGGGCCTTAGTGGGCCTTAGTGGAAAAGAGAAGAGGCAGCCTGAGATGGGCCGCGCGCCCCTCCCCTCCCTTGGTCCGAATAGGACAAGGAGAGGGGGCCGGCCCCCCTTTCCCTTTTCCCCCCTCCGCAAATCCTATTCCAACTAGGATTGGGGGGGGGGATCCTACTCCCGGAGGGAGTAGGACTCCTCCTGGCGCGCCACCTCTAGGCCGGCCGCACCCCCCCTTGAGCCTTTATATATGGAGGCAGGGGCACCCCAGAGGATCACAAGTTGATCCACATGATCATATTCTTAGCCGTGTGCGGCGCCCCCTGCCACCATAGTCCTCGATAATATTGTAACAGTGCTTAGGCGAAGCCCTGCGACAGTAGTACATCAAGATCGTCACCACGCCGTCGTGCTGACGGAACTCTTCCCCGACACTTTGCTGGATCGGAGTCCGGGGATCGTCATCGAGCTGAACGTGTGCTAAAACTCGGAGGTGTCGTAGTTTCGGTGCTTGATCGGTCGGGCCGTGGAGACGTACGACTACATCAACCAAACGCTTCCGTTGTCGATCTACAAGGGTACGTAGATCACACTCTCCCCTCTCGTTGCTATGCATCACCATGATCTTGCGTGTGCGTAGGAATTTTTTTGAAATTACTACGTTTCCCAACAGAGTCAGCCACGATGGAGTAGATCTAGAGCATGATGTGGACGTCGACTGCGCGCCACAGATCATCAGGACGGGCCAGCGGCACCTGCTGAACATGGCAAGCATCGTTGTATTTGAGAAGAACGAGGAGGAAGAAGGTGCGCCACTTGTGGTAATTTTGCTGGGCAAGATCAAGTTTGAACTTGAGGTGGTTCGTGATGTGATCATTGAAGATGTTGCCGTAGCGGGAGGTGTTGGGTGGAGCGATGGCGGCTGGTGCGGTGAGGCTGGAGAAGATCGGGGAAGAAAGGGTGGAGAGGGGCACCGGGAGAGTAGGGTTAGGTGGGGGTGGTGGCGCGAGCACGGAGGTGCCGCCGGAGAGTGGCAGGGACAGGCTGGAGGGGAGGCTGGGGATCGAGGGCTGAGAGACGGCAGGAGAGGTGACCGTGGCAGTGGCCGGAGAGGAGAGGGAAGCCACGGGGGGGCGGGGGGGGGGGGGGGTTGCCGTCCTGAGCCATATGAGCGTCTGATACCAAGCTAGACGAGGAAACTCGCTCTATATTGATCTCTGAGGGTTACACCATGAATATATACACGACTAGCCAATGAAGTGCCCTCTACAAGTGAAAGCTCCTATGATTGATGGCAAGAGGCAATCCCTTACATTCACGGACAATACTCTCAA
Source organism: Triticum urartu (assembly GCF_003073215.2). Lineage (NCBI taxonomy): Eukaryota > Viridiplantae > Streptophyta > Magnoliopsida > Poales > Poaceae > Triticum > Triticum urartu. The sequence continues at coordinate 2,336,634 of NC_053028.1, read as the reverse complement.
CCATTGAGATCAATTCCTCTTGATTTTCCACTTGCTTTACAAATGTGTTTAAATGAAAAAGCTCCTGTGATTGATCTTCATCCATAAGTGATATTTGATGTGGAGGAACTATGCCCATGATAGAAGCAACTTGATCACCACGGCTTGTAACAACCATAACAGTGCCTGAGCCAGCATGTAAGCATAACAAAGATGTCATATCATTCCACTTTTGTGTATCTTCATTCCAAACATCATCCAATACTAAGAGGTACCTTTTCTTGCCTAACACTTCACCAAGTTTCTTCTGCAATGCTTCCATCTCAGTCAATTCACACTTGTTCATTGTGACCACTTGTATTATAGAACGGATGATTTGTTTGATGACGAACATATCAGAGACACAGACCCATATGGCCAACTCAAAGTGATGCTTCACCCTCTCATCATTGTGCACAAGTTGGGCAAGAGTAGTCTTATCAATTCCCCCCATACCAACTATGGGGAGCGCCATGACGTTATTATTGTTAATGTTGTTGTGGTCGAGCAATATTCTCACCGCTAGTTCCTTATCAGCTTGTCTGCCGACAACCTCTGATTCATCAACTCGAGCAATATT